>NC_033659.1:1875411-1877622 GCF_001601855.1 Plasmodium reichenowi | reverse complement strand
TATTTTTATGCATACATATATTTACATTTACATATATATTTTTTTAAAATGTGCCTTTTTAGGTTTATACGTAAGGCGTTGGTTCTTACCATCGTGATTGTGTTATTAGTAATTGTAGCTTCGGTCTTTTTGATACTTCATTTTATTAATTCTGCAAAAGAAGGGAACATATTTCCATATGGTATAGGGATATACACATATAAAGTGCTGAATACATATGATCATATTCATGACCCTTTAGTAGGAAAACATATAAAGAATGAAAATATTTTGAATATAAGAAGAGATGATAAACATTTTCCATTTACCCAAGGATTATTTTTTTCGAATAATGAAACCTTAATTGAATCAACTGGCTTATATAATGCAAGTTATTTAAGAGAGTTTGATTTATTATCTGGAAAAACTATAAGATTTCATAATTTAGAAAGTAAATATTTTGGAGAAGGTACTACACTAGTTATTGAACCCTCTACATTTAGAAAATTTTTATTTGTATTAACATATAAAGAAAAAAAAATTTTAGTTTTTAATTATGAAACATTCGAATTATATCATACATATTACAATGAACTTGATGGTTATGGATTGACATCTAATGCCGATCCATTACAATCAAAAGAAGATTTACGACAAAATAATTTTCCATTATATCAAAAATTATGGGCAACATCAGGAGATGAATATTTATATGAATTAGATATTCCATCCAACTTAAAAGATACAGATAAATTATCTGTTGTTAATAAACAAAAAATTAAATGTGCTGGTTTCCATATTTATAGAGTTAATGAATTAGAATATCATCCTAAAACCAAATCTATTTTTGCAAATATCTTCCTGACTGATTTAATTTTACAAATAGATGTTGACACAGCAACTTGTTTGAAGATAATTGATTTGAAGGGATTAATAGAACGTTGTAGCAACTATGTAATCATATAAAGGATACACAAAAATTTATATAACAAACATATAAATGAATAGATAAATAAATAAATAAATAAATAAATATATATATATATATATATATATATATATATATATATATATATATATATTTGTGATATATTTACTATGCATATTATTTACTTATTTATTTATTTATTTTATTTTATTTTTGTAGAAACAAATTAAGAACAAGTTAGAGACCGTACTTAATGGAATTGCCATAAGACCCGAAAGTAGGCAAGATGAATTACCCACCTTGCTAGTTACCGGAAAATTGTGGTCCAATATTTTTGAAATAACATTTGTAAGAAATAAGGATGCATTTGCTCCGAATGTATTTTTAAAGGAATATTATAAAACGATAGGTAACAAAATATGAGGTATATAAGATGAAAAAGGAACAAACATATAAACATATAAATAAATTAAAAATATATAAATGTGATCATATGGTTTATATTTAATATTTGTGTTTTTGTATAATATTGTATAAGATTTTGTTACACATGGTTATAATATATGAGATATATATTATATACATTTTTGTGAATATTTTAACTTTTTCATCTTATCCAATATATTTTATTTATTTTACAATATATCATATTTTTTTTTGTAAAAAAAAAAATTTTAATATATCACTTTTTTTTTTTTTTTTTTTGTTTCATATAATATGTACTAGGTTATCCTTATATTTTATATTTTTATATTTTTATATTTTATATTTTTATATTTTATATAATTTATTTATTATTTTAAAAGAACAATTATATTACACTTTTATAATATATATATATATATATATATATATATATATATATATATATGTATGTATAAATTGTTGATGTTTTAAAACTACCTTAATGAATAACAACATATGTAATATTTTTCAAATAAAAAAATATTTTTAAAATGAAAAAGGAATATCCTTCATTTTTCCAATAAAAATAAAAAAAATAATATTTTTAAAATAAATCATAAACATATAACAAATAAATTAATATATATATATATATATATATATATGTTAATTTATCTGTGTTGTTTTTTAAAAAATGATGGGCTTATCTACTATATGCACAACTCCATTGTGGCACTTCATATTTGGTCTTATAATTTTTGAACCATTTAAATATATCGAATGATTGCAATGTTTAAATTCCCCCTCAATTTTTACTATTATATCATTATTCAATAAATTTCTTAATTTTTCTGGAGCTTCCCTTTTTTCATTGTACATTAACCACTGTAAGGTGTAAA
>NC_033659.1:1872301-1873145 GCF_001601855.1 Plasmodium reichenowi | reverse complement strand
TAAATATAATTGAATATATACATTATGTAGATCAAGCTTTATAATATATATAAATATATATATATTTATTTATTTATTTATATTTATATATTTCCCCTGTATAGCATAAAAACAACGGAACGAAATATGAAGACTACTCAGTTAGCTCCTTTAAAAATTGTCGAAAAATGTGCAGATTATATTATATTCGAATTTATGGTAAAAAAAAATTGTTTTTTTAATTTCATTTCCCTTGTCCTTTTTTTCATTAATTTTTTTTTTTTTTATTTTTTTTTTTATTTGTCTTTATGTAGACAACTCGTAATCTGATGCGTTTCAAAGTTAACAATTATGAATCAGATAATGTACATATAGAAATTAATCCTTATGAAGAAAATATATTAGCATATATAAATAAAAATGTAAAAAAATGTAAGGATATCTCAGAAATAAGCTACTTGATAAAAGAGGTAAATATAAATAAATAAGCATATATATATATATATATATATATATATATATATATATTTTATTTTTTGATATTATATTATATTACATTACTAAACTTTTATTTTATTCTCCCTTTTAGGCTATATACCTCAATTTTCTAGATCTTTAAGAATAAAAATGTTATTTTCCATTTTCTTTTTCTTTCTTTTTTTTTTTTTTTTTGTCAAGACATTTGTATAGATATACATAAACTCATTAAATAAAAGTTATAATGTTATTATTACAATTGCTTTTATTTTTTTGGTGAATGCATTCAAGTGCGTTATAATAGTTTGTATAACGGAATGTTTATTTATTTTTACTTCTTTCTTTGTTTTTTTTTACTTTATTTATTTATATATATTTTTTTTTTTTT
>NC_033659.1:1859762-1869361 GCF_001601855.1 Plasmodium reichenowi | reverse complement strand
TAAAATATATCTTAAATATTGTATATTTTATAAGTTCATATTTTGATAAAATATTATGACATTAAAAAAAAAAAAAAAAAAAAAAATTGAAAAAAATGTTTATAAAATAAAAATTTATTAAAGTTGATATATATTGTTCAAAATTATAAGATGATAAAAAAAATAAAATAAAATGAAATAAAAAAAATAAAAAAAATAAAATAAATAAAATAAATAAAAAAAATAAAAAAAATAAAAAAAATAAATTATTAATAATATATTCCAAAAGAAAAATCTTAACAATTAAATAGATATATGCTTATATATATATATATATATATATTTATTTATTTATTTATTTATATATATATGTTTTTACGTGTGTGCACTTTGTAGAGATAAGAAAGGATATACTTTTGCTATTATTTTTTTTTTTTTTTTATTCCGTGAACATTTTTTTATTGTATATTTTTTAATACATAAAAAAGATATCAATTTATCATATTTTGATTCATAAATTTATGCCTTATATGAGTATATAATTCTTTAATTTGTTCCTTAGGGTAAAAATGAAGATCATCCTTCCATGTTAAATTGATAACATCATTAAAAATTATTACATTTCTATACAAGTCATCAACCATACTTAAAGAGAATTCTTTATTATTAAAAATATACTTAAATAAATACAATGTATCAATAATTAAATTTCTAAAATTTATAGTTACAAAAATATTGATATCCTTAATAATTTCTCTTTCAATTTTATTTATTATTTCAACTAAAGTATTTATAACTAAAATAATTTTCTTTCCATTGGCTTTAATAACATTTGTTAGGTTCTCCATTATTTCATCTTCATTTTTAGTTTTCTCTATATGATATAATTCTTTTTTTTTAAAAAAGTTAATATATTCAAAAAAATGATTTTTCATAAAATGATTAATATTGGCTAGCTGAACATACATATGGAAATGTTTATTTTGTGATTTTTCATAATCTTTAACCAAAGATGATTTTATTAAGCATGTGGAAATACGTTTATAAAAATATTCCCCTTTCAAAGAGTATATGTTAACTAATTCATCCAAAATGGATTTGTTAACCATATATAAGAAATAGCATGAAAAATATCTTTCTTCATAATGAATATTATTATTATTATTATTATTATTATTATGATTATTATTACTTGTAATATTGTTATACGGTTTATTATTTATCATAGAGATATCATCACTTTTATTACATCCATTAATTGAATAATCTTCCTTATGTAAACCATATATATTAGAGTTAATAATTTTTTCGATAATATGAAATTTTATATATTTGGATATATCCTTAAAGAAAAAGGAATAATAATCTAAATATTCTGAATCATTCATATCATTTAAAGTATTAGAACCAGAAATGGAATCAGATCTTGAATTAGAAGCAGATCCTGAATTTTTATGTACAGTATTATAATTTTGTAAATGAAACCATTCTGATGGTACTATATGTTCATGAACTTTAATATAAGAATTAATTAAATTCTTATGAAAAATATAATCATTATATATATTATTCTTCTGTGTTTTATTCTTACATTCCTCAAAATATATAGCAAATCTAATTGTATTTTCGATATCATCAGCTTCATAAAACTTTTTTATAAGCATATAAGCAATTTTTGTTTTAAATATATATTCATATCTGAAATCTTTATAAATACAAGAATTACTAAAAAAATTATCTAATATTATATAATCATTAAATGAATTAACTGTCTTTTCAAATAAGACATTATATAATATTATGGGTAGCTGAAACATAACATATAAATTATTTTTTATATTATTTAAATATGTACAAGCTATTTCTATTTCTTTATAGCTAATTAAATGAGAAATATTTTTTAACTGCATATTTATATAATATAATAAATTCTTATCACATATTTTTTTTAATATATTTATTTTATCATTCTTTGTATTTATAATACAATTCGAATTTAAATGTTCACTTATTCTTTTTAAATTCCTATTACTATTATTATTATTATTATAATTATTGTTATTATTATAATTATTTTGTTTCATATTTGTCATATTCTTATTATTCATTTCTTTATTTTCATCTGATTCTATTGTTGAAAAATAATTATAATGTTTTAACATAGCTAATAAATTTACATATAAATATTCATACTTTTCTGTTTTAAATATTTTGTATTTTCTTAAAACATTTAATATATCATTCTTTAACAATAATTCTAATAATACACATTCACAAGCACTTAACTTCTTTATTTTGATATGTCCTGGTAATATTAATTTTTTCTTTTTCTTTTTCTTTTGTTTAGAAAAATATATATATTTTTCTTTTATATTCATATTTAATGGTTCATCCATATTACTATTATTATCTAATATGTCTGATGAATTTTCACTACTACTACTATTCGAATTTAATATGTCTATTAAACTATTTTCATTTACATTCTTTTTTTTATATTTATTATATTTAGTACCATTCTTTTTTATGTTCTTATTATTATTCATTTTTCCTTTCCTTCTTCTTTTATTTAAACTATTACTTTCATCACTATTTGATTCATAACTATACGTATTTCGACTATCATTATATTCGTCGTATGTATTATCATCATCTTTATTTCTATTTCTTCTATCACTATATACATCATATTTACTTTCTCTCCCCCTTTGGCTATCTTCACTATAATCATTACTCTGACTTTTATTACAATCGCTTGTGTAATCATCATCATCATAACTACTGTTACTGTTTGTATTCCTATTTCCATTTTTATATCCTTTCTTATCACTAGACGAATAATCCGATTCTTCACTTCTATTATTCGAATAATCGCTTGCATGCGTTCTGTTAGATGCACTACTACAATGTTTTAAATTCACTACACTATATTTGGAATTTCCATTTGATGCAGACGAAGGAGGTAAAAGAAAACTACCTCCTCTTGACGAATGTCTACTGCTATTATTATTTTCCACGTTTAAAAAATTACCCTGATAATTTTTTATATCACCATTATTATTATGGTTCACATCTTGCATATGGTTCACATCCTTCATATGGTTCACATCCTCCATATGGTTCACATCCTTCATATGGTTCATATTACTCATCCTATTATCATTGTCTCGAATCTTCTTGGACATATTTTTATTAAACTCTGCAGATTTCCCATTAAATGATTTATAATTTTTATACAAATTCATATAATAATTTACATAACATGGATATATTTTATTTGTATAAAGAAAATTTCTAAAGTTCTTTTTAATATCTACACTATTTTTTTGATACCAAAAATGATATATTATAAAAGCCTCAAATAAACTTAGTTGAGCATTTTTTAAGACATACAAATTTTCTGCAGATAAAAATACTACACTTTCATATATACATGAGTTTCGGTCTAAAGTTTTTAATAATTTTCTTGATATTTCATGTATATATTCAAATAAGCTAAAATCATATGTGTCATCAAACTCATTTTTAATCCTGATAAGTTTTGTACAATATTTATTTATTTTTTCATTATGAGGATAAAATAAAATAACTTTTTCTGCCCAATAATTTAAATGAAAATTAATAGCACATAAAAATAAATTCTGTCTTAATTCATTTAGATCTATCATATCTTTATCTAAATCTACAATAATATCATCAAAAGATATTTTTTTATTATATTGAACAATTCTATCCATCTCTTTTTTATTTACATATGTACTATTATTATTAATACCTTTCTTATTATTTCTTATATTATCATTATAATTATTATGTTCATTATTTATTTCCATTAAATATTCTCTAACATTTAAATTCTCATAATCATTATTATCATATAAGCTATCATATAATCCTTTATCCTTTATATACTGTTTATTAATTAAATGCATTTTATTTCCTTCCTCATTTTTAACATTATTCATCATCACCATCATATTATTATTATTATTATTATTATTATGTGTTAAATATGTATTAGAGTTATTTTCATTCATATCTTTACTATTAATATTAACATCTTTTATAGTAGCTTCTTTCATTGGGCTTATCTTATTACCAATTTGAGAACTTGAAAAAAATCCATCCTTATCATCACTATAATTATTCATATTAATCATATTATTATTTTTACCATCTTCTATAAATGTTGCACTTGCATTTAATACATTGTGCTCTACTATCACATTTTCAGATGTATCCATATTTTTGTTAACTATTGATTCATTCAAAATATCCTTACTTGGTATATTATCATATTTTAAAGTTTCTAACATATTTTTTGTAGCATTTAATGCATTTCCAACTTTACTTTTTTTTAAAAATAAATCCTCATCATTATTGAACATATTATTTTCATTACGTTTATTTTTTAAATTATTCTTATCATTTGAAGCATTTCTTGAATTAACATTAAAACCTTTTCCAACTTGTTTTCTTCCATACCTATCATCATCCTTATCTCTTTCATCTGCATTTGAATTTGTTTCATTTTTATCATCAACATTTCTTCTTCTTTTTCTATTAAGAACATCATCATAATTTATATTTGGTTTAGATTTATTCTCATCATCTACCTTGGTAACACTTAATACATACTTCATATTATCATTATTAAATATGTTATTATTCATATTGTCTTTAGAAATAAAAACATTTTCTTTTGTTTCTTCTTTATCCTTATTTCCATTAAATAAGTTCAATTTACTTTTATCATTATCATTACTTGTTACTGTGTTTCCAAAAACTGGAACACTCAGATTATCGCCTTTATTAAGAATACCTTGACTAAATATGGGACTTTTATTATTACCAAATGTGCTTCCTCCGAAAATTGGTGTTTTATCTTTATCATCTTTGTTTGACGAGAAACCAAAAATTGGAGCTTTATCTTTATCATCTTTGTTTGATGAGGATCCAAAAATTGGGGCTTTATCCTTATCATCTTTGTTTGATGGGGACCCAAAAATTGGGGCTTTATCTTTATCATCTTTGTTTGATGAGGATCCAAAAATTGGGACTTTATCTTTATCATCTTTGTTTGATGAGAACCCAAAAATTGGAGCTTTATCTTTATCATCTTTATTTGATGAGAACCCAAAATTTGGAGCTTTATCTTTATCATCTTTATTTGATGAGAACCCAAAAATTGGAGCTTTATCCTTATAATCTTTGTTTGATGAGGACCCAAAAATTGGGGCTTTATCCTTATCATCTTTGTTTGATGGGGACCCAAAAATTGGAGCTTTATCTTTATCATCTTTATTTGATGAAAACCCAAAAATTGGAGCTTTATCTTTATCATCTTTGTTTGATGAAAACCCAAAAATTGGAGCTTTATCCTTATCATCTTTGTTTGATGGGGACCCAAAAATTGAAGGTTTGTCCTTATCGTCCTTATTTAATGAGCCGAATATATTCGTTTTATTTTTATCTCCATCATTCATTGTCGAACCAAATAAGCTGTCTTTATCCTTACTGAATCCAAAAATTGTGGCTTTGACAACATTTTTTTCTTCCTTATTATTTTTTTCCTTATCAGATTCTTTATTTATATTAACATCACTTTTGGATAAAAGATTATCTTTGATTTCTCCTTTGTTATCATTTTTTTCATCTTTCGTATTAAATTGAAATATATTTTTTATTTTATTTTCCTCGGACGTTTTTTGCTTTTCTTTGTCATCTTCCTTTTCATCTGTTTTTTCATCAGTCGTTTCTGTTGTTTTAAATAAGGAACCACTAGAACCAAATATATTTATTTTTTTGGCTGGTTTATTTTCAGTCGTATTTGTAGAAGATACATTATCTAATGTATTTTTATTTGTTTCTTTATTTTCCTGATTAGACAATAAATTATTGTTACTTAGGCCAAATGTTATTTTGTTGTCTCCCCAAGTTGTTTGCTTATCTTTTGTATTAAATCCAAAAATGGTGGATGTGGTTTGTGCAGTATTATCATTATTATTTTCATTATTACTCTTAAAATTAAACAAAGACGATGTATTATTTAAATTGGTTGTATTATTATTAATAAGGTTTTTCGATAAATCATTTAATGTATTATCTGCACTTTGGTTTTCATTGGTATTATTATTATTTGAAAATAATGAAAGCATACTATTTTTGGATGTTTTTTTTTTTCTTTCTTCTAGGGTTAATTTTTTTACTGGAATAGATAAATTTGGAGTATTATTGTTTGGATCATTACAATTAAAAAGCATATTATTTTCCACGTTGTCACTATTATTATTATTATTATTATTATTGTTGTTGTTGTTGTTGTTAATTCCAAAAAGGTTTGTTGTATTTCCGAAAAGATTTTTGTTTCCAAAAAGGCCCCCACTTATACCACCACTACTATTATTATTTAAACTATTATTATTATTATTATTATTATCAATATTATTATTCATGGTGTTAGTAGTTCCTGTCATTGAAGCTGAATTAAACATTATGGAGGATGAACCCTTTAACGGATTATTTGTCTGACCAAATAAATTTTTTCCAACATTTGTTGACAATATATTATTATTATTATTATTTGGTGCATTAAATAATGCTGTATTATTAGCACTACTACTATTAATTGTAGTATTAACATTGGTTACATTTTCATTACTAGTATTATTTTGTCCAAATATTACTTTAAGGGGTTTCTCTTGATTATTCAATAAACTATCCTTATTCATATATGATGAACTAAAAATATTATTTTCCTGATTCAAAGTATTTGTCGAGAGTGTAGAATTTTTTGTTGCTCTTCTAGAAAATAATGGTTTCTTATTCACTGTAAATTTGGGTCCACTGTCATTATTAATTTTTAAATCTTTGAATAGTTCCTTTGATCCATTTTCATTATTAAAAAGATTAATTAAGTTATTATCATTTTGTACTACATTATTCAATGGATTATTAAATGTTTGATTATTAACATTCATTTGTGTAACATTGTTTGTAATATTGCTACTATTAAAATTTAAGCCCGTATTATTATTAGCTCCATTACCAGTAATAATCATATTATTATTATTATTATTATCAATATTTAAATTTCCAAATGTATTATTTGTTGTCTTGCTAAATAGACTTTGCTGAGTGTTACTCAAAGGTGCTCCAAAAATATTAGATGGCCCAGATGCAACAGTGGTACTACTATTACTATTATTATTATTGTTGCTACTGAAAAGAGAATCATTTGGTTTAACAGATGAAAAGATACTACTCTTTTGATTATTCATACTACTATCAAATATAGATTTCGAATTTAAAGACATATTACTATTCACATTGGTTATATTAGCTGCAAACAAATTATTAGAAACACTATTATTTTGAGTGTTTCCTAAAATGTCCTTATTATTTGACATAGTATTAGAAATATTATTTATTTGTTTGTTTTCAAAAAGAGTATTTTGCGATTGATTATTATTAAATGAAAATATGTTAGGCTTTTCTTTATTAGAATTATTTCCAAATATTGAATTAAAATTGTTTTTTTCAAAACCAAATAATCCATTCGTAGATTTATTAACATTAGTCATATTATTATTATTATTATTATTATTACTATTATTCTCGAAAAGATTTACTTGTTTATTTTGAGCACTATTAAGTAATAAATTGTTATTCATACTATTTATATTATTCGCATTATTCATATTAATCACATTAGACGTATTGTTACTTAGCATAGATTTATCACCAAATAGGCTGGTACCTGGAGTCATTATATTTGTTTTATTCATTCCAACATTGAATGCATTCATATTATTATTACTATTGTTCTGAATATTTGAAAAACCGAGATTAAATTTAGATAAGCCACTACCTGCAGTATTATTACCAGTGGATGTATTATTACCAAAGGAATTATTAAATAATGATGACGATGATAAATTATTACTATTAATATTATTATTATTATTATTATTATTATTATTATTATTATTACTATTGATGTTATTTGTTAATGTGATGTTTTTTTTGAATAGGCTGTTTTCCCCATTTTTGCTACTAAAAATATTATTGGATTGATCAAAACTTTTAAAAGGTGAATTAAAAGAATTTAAAGATAATCCATTAGTAGTACCACTATTATTATTCATATTATTTGTTAAGGTAATATTTTTATTATTAATATTATTCATTGTATTGTTAAAAAATGAATGATTATTCATCACATTATTACTAAATGTATTTAAATTAGGTAAGTTTTGTTTATTCTTCTTTTCTACATCTGTCATATCAGAAAAACCACCTCCAATTTGTTTCTGCCTATGTTTTACATATGGATAATCTAATACACCATTTTCAAAATAACGACCAGTACTATTATTTGTATTATAACTATTGTTATTATTCTTTTTCCTTTTTTTTTTCGCATGAGATATATTAAATATTTTGGGATGGATATTGATAAACATTTCTAACTGTTCATTAATCTTTTGTATACTTTTTCTTATTTCTAATTTACTATGCATATAATTAAGAAACCATATAAATATATTGTATGTTGAATATTCTTGAGAATACCAATACCTATGTATTATAAAATTACTTATATGATAAAATATTTCTAAATTATTAAATTTTTTCTTTTCATTATATAAAATATTCTTGAATTCAATAATATAATAATTTTTATGATAATTTATATCTCCAGGATGATCTTTTCTAATTTCCATTTTATGATCTTTACGTCTATTTGCCATCATATATTCACTACTATCTTCATCTTTATTTGAACTATATAATATACTATCATCATATTCATCATAATAATTTGATCTTAAAGAATTTTTCCTTGATCGTTTTTTGCAAACCTTTTTATTATATTTATCTTTAATATGTTTACCATTTAGATATTCTATATTTTTATCATCTATATTATTCTTTTTTTCATTTTCTTCTTCATCGTCTTCGACATTTGGATCATTTTCTGTATTTTTTGTATCATCTTCTTCACCTTCTAAATGTTTTAAACTCTTAATATTTACATGTTTTTTATTTTGAAAAAAATCAAATAATAAACATGTAATAACTAATATTTTTTGATAATATAAATTTTCACAATCTAATCTACGTACTATTAAAGTTTGTAGCTTTCGTAAGACATCTTCTACATTATATTCCATAATCAGTTTATCGATATTCTTCTTGTTTCCACCGGTAACCCCTCCATATATTTTTTCATTATATAAACATATTTTATAAAAATGAATATACCATTTACTTCTAAAATCTTTACTTCCATAATTTTCTACTTTTACAATATTAGAAAAATATCTTAATAAATTATTCTTATAATCTGAAATGACTAAGCATCTTGGTTTGTTTTTCTTAGGAAGCGAATATATCTGCTCATATATTATATCTCTGTCATATATATTTTTTTTCTCTTCTTCATTCCTCTCATCATTTTTTCTATCACAATTCTTTCTCTTTCTATTATGTAATATCATATCGATTAAAATGATATAAGCTTCACTTTTTCTTTTTTCTTTTTCTCTGATTTTTTAATATAACCTTTTCCTTGTATAAAAAAAAAAAAAAAAAAAAAAAAAAAAAAAAAAAAAAAA
>NC_033659.1:1857843-1859662 GCF_001601855.1 Plasmodium reichenowi | reverse complement strand
TTTTTTTTTTTTTTTTTTATTTTTTTTTTTTTTTTTTTTTTTTTTTTTTTTTTTTTTTTTTCATATATATATAATATATATATTAATATTACATAAAAATATGATAAAAAAATAAAAAAAAATTATTTATAAAATAAGTATGTTTTTTATTTTTTTATTCATTCAATATAAAAAAAGAGAATATCTAATTTATAAAAGATATAAAAACGTGTATTAATATATTATATATATATATGTATATAAGATATTATAATATATTATATTATTATATAATATATATAATAACAAAAATGAATAATATATAAATTATCTTATTATCACATTGTAGGAAATAAAAAGATATATACATAATATATATATATATATATATATATATATATAATATAATATATAATTTATTAAGGCATTTATAACTCTTTAATTTTATTATATATTATATATATATTATATATATTATAAATTTTATATATTTTTTTTGTTCCTTGATATTTTTTCTTTTAATTAATATATATATAGAAAAAATATATAATATATACTCAAAATTATTGGAACTATAAAAAAAAAGTTCATATATTTTTATCATTAAAACATATATTAATATTTTAATAAAATATAAAAAAAAAAAAAAAAAAAAAATTAATAAGTTTTTACATTAATGTGAGTGGAAAAAAATATATATAAATAATAAATATATATTTTATATGTTAAGAATGAATGTAAAGTATTATACATATATTATTTTTCATGATCATAAATAAAATATTAACATGAACAAAAATTAAAGTTGATAATTAAATATTATAATATATATTATATATACGTGAAATATAAAAAATATATAAATTTTTTATTTTTTTTTTTCTCTCTACAATGAATATATATGTAATAATATAATAATACACACTCATTATATATATAAAGTATAAAACATATTGAACTTGATCTTTTAAATATATAATAAATATTATTTATATTTAATTACAGTTTGTATATATATATATATATATAAGTTAAAATTGGGGACGTATGTTCCTTTCTTTTTTTTTTTTTTTTTTTCTTTTTTTTATTTAAAAAGATACTTAATTGAATTGTTCTATGACCTTAAAAAAAAAGAAAAAGAAAAATACATAATATATTTAATTTTATATTTGTTTTTGTAACATTAAAACAAAATGTATAATTTTATTCCTCTATTTGTATATAATACAATTCATAAAATTTTTTTAAAAATAATATTACGCATGAGAACATAATTTTGATCTGATTATTTATATATAAAACATATGAATTTTGTGAAATTTAAATGTTTATATATATATAGAATTTATTTATATTTTAAAAGCCAAAGATTAAGAGAAAAGATAAGAAAAAAAAAAATATATATATTATATATTTATCACATATCATTTGTCTTTTTTCCTTTATCTCTATTTTTGAAAATGTTTATGATTTACAAATATTATAAATATAATAAAAAGTTAAATTATTATTATGTTATAAAAACTAAATATTTCTCATTTTTTTAAAGAGAAATATAGGTAACATAATAATATTAAAAATGCTGATAATACTATTTAACATATAAATATATAATCAATTTTTTTGTAATAAAATATTTTCTCAAAAATTTCTTAAATGTATATAGAATTTTATTAAACATACATTTATTTATTCCGAATTATTGTATATATTGACACATATAATTTTTCTTCATATTCATTATTAATATATTGTATCATCTCATACTTGAGAATATTCTTCATTTTTACAACTCTAATGGAACCATTATATAAACACGCTGATTTTTCACACAACAAAA
>NC_033659.1:1855547-1857743 GCF_001601855.1 Plasmodium reichenowi | reverse complement strand
TTTTCCATTAAATATATATATATATATATTTAATTATTATATGTGTATTATTTTTATATATATGTAATATTTAAACATATAAAAAAAAAAAAAAAAAAAAACACATATAAATATAGCAAAAGACTTTTTCTGCCTTAACACATTCTAAATTGCACAACATATTATATGTTATTTTTCTTATAGTATTTTCTTTATAAAATAAGAATAAATAACATAAAACTACACAATTGTGTCGTGAATTTTAATGTATCATAATTATTGTAGGTGTGGAAATATACGTCTTCATTTATTATTTTCTTTTTTTTTATTTCATAATAGGAAAATAACACAACATATATATGAGAATAGCATTTCTAATAAGGATAAAAATATATATATTTATTTAAATATCATATAGAATAATTACTAAAAAAAAAAAAAAATAAAATAATAAAAGTAAAATTATTATACATATATATATATATATATATATATATATATACATATATATAAAGATAAAATAAAAGTGGGTACTTAAATATATATATATATATATAATATAATTTTATATATATATATAAATATATATATATATTTTTTTTTATAATGGGGAGAAGGAGAAATAATATTGTAAACATTAGATATTATTTTTTCTTGATTTATTTTTGGGTCATATTTATGTATCCATGCGAGACAAATAAAGGAAACGTGAAGCCACTAAATTTTATAAAAGGAAAGAATATTTTTTTCAATATAAATAAAAACAAAGTGAACCATTTAAATACCATAAATGGAATTGAAACAATATCCAATGTTGAGAACAAAAATATTTTGAATGATACAAATTATATATATGAAATGAAAAATATAAAGGTTAGAAGAAATATAAGTGAAGCTTTACATATGGCCATATATGAAGAAATGAAAAAAGATAAAGGTGTATATGTACTTGGAGAAGATGTAGGATTGTATGGAGGTTCATATAAAGTTACTAAAAATTTAGCTCACTTTTTTGGTTTTTCTAGAGTTTTAGATACACCCATATGTGAAAATGCTTTCATGGGATTAGGTATAGGTTCTGCAATTAACGACTTAAGACCCATTATTGAAGGTATGAACTTGTCTTTTTTAATATTAGCTTTTAATCAAATATCAAATAATGCTTGTATGATGAGATATATGTGTGATGGTCAATTTAATATTCCTATTGTTATTAGAGGCCCAGGAGGTATAGGGAAACAATTAGGTCCTGAACATTCTCAAAGAATTGAATCGTATTTAATGAGTATACCAGGTATTAAAATCGTTTCATGCTCAACACCTTTTAATGCTAGAGGATTATTAAAATCAGCTATTAGAGATAATAACCCTATATTATTTATAGAACATGTTTTATTATATAATTATGAACAGGAAATTCCTCTTTTACCTTACACCTTACCTATTGATAAAGCAGAAGTCGTTAAAAATGGAAAAGATCTAACCGTTTTATCCTATGGAATAACAAGACATTTAGCTTCCGAAGCAGCAAAAGAATTAACGAAATTTAATATAGATATAGAAGTAATTGATTTAATTTCTTTAAAACCATTTGATATGGAAACCATAGAAAAATCTCTTAAAAAAACCAAGAAATGTTTAATTTTGGATGAGTCAGCTGGTTTTGGGGGTATAGGAGCTGAATTATATACACAAGTTATAGAAATGTTTTCTTCATACTTAATAACAAAACCTATTAGATTATGTACCAAGGATATACCTATAGCTTATTCAAATAAATATGAAGACGCATGTATTATCAAAAAGGAGGACATTGTATATATGTCTACTTATCTTCATTCTCTATCATCTTAATAAAGCATACATATATATATATACATGTATTCATATTTTTATATATATCTCTAATTTTTACGAGCTACCCTATCGATAATAACAGCATAATTATGCTGTACATTATTTTCTTAAGTATAAACACAAATAAAAACATGAGTTAAACATTAATAAAACAAAAAATAAATTAATTAAAATAAAAATGTTATTGAAAAGAATAAATTACTGAATTATAAGAATAAAAAAAAAAATATATATGTGTGTGTATATGCATGAATAGTATAAACATTATGATAAGCAAAAAAAAAAAAAAAAAAAAAATACATACATATATATAAATATATATATATATATATAATTTTTTTCTTTTCTTATTTTTTTTAA
>NC_033659.1:1850832-1855447 GCF_001601855.1 Plasmodium reichenowi | reverse complement strand
AATAAATATATGAATATACATATAATTATTTTGAATGATAATAAAAAAAAAAAAAAATTAATACATCAAAAAAATTATAACATCAAAAATTAAAGTATAAAATAATAAATAAGGCAAGTAATATATATATAAATATATATATAAATATATATATATATATATATATATATATATATATTAAAATTATAATATTAATTAGTGGTATAGACATAATTAGTTATATATACCTTCTTTAATACATAATCAAAAATAAAAATAAATTATAATTATATATCCAAATAAATATATTAAATATTAAACATTCAATTGTTTAAAAATATATGTGTGTGTATTTCTTTTCTTTTTTTTTTTTTTTTTTTTTTTTTTTTTTTGGTTCTCTGAAATATAATTCGGTTCCTTTAACCCTGCACACATACATTCATTTATATGCTCATATATTTGTTATCAATAATATATATATATATATATATATATATATATATATATATATATATATAGTCATATTATAGTACATTACATTTTTTAATTTTATTTCATTTGATTATTTTTATTTCTTTTGTTCACTTTGATATAGATACCTTTTCTTGTTGTAATGTAATATTTATAGGCCAACCTACAGACATTCGTGATAAAAAATATTGATCAATTTTTTCTATTGGATTTAGAATAAATATTGGTATATTAAAAAGTAAATTTTTGTCTTTTTTCTTGGTGTCTTTATCAGTAGAAAAGTCAATTATTTTTGTTGAATTTGCTATATATAATGGAATAACATTCAATGTAATATTATCATATAATAAAGAGAAATATAGAACATCTCCTCTGTATCTGAATATATATAAAACACAACACCACATAACTAACTCTATTGTATATTCAACAAGGGTTAGATTTCCAGATGATGATTTAAATAACATATTTAATGTATGTAGTATGATTTCAAAACAAAAAAATATGATGATTACAGATAAATATACTTTATACATATTTAATTTTATACGAATCGATTCTTCCCAAGCATCTATACCTACATCTCTTACAAAAGATAATTTTAATTTTAAAAAATTAATAATAGATAAAATATTATATACTAATATAAATAAAAGAATAATATATAAACTTATTAATATAGGAGTACTATTAATTATGTTTAATTGGTTTATTGATGTTATAATATATATAATACTTATAATTAATGTTAAATATAAACTTTCTTTTTTATTAAAATTTCCTCTTGTTATCATATATCCTTTACTAATCAAAAGTAAATTTCCATGAAATATTGTACTAAACATAGTATTCAAAGCCATATATCCCATAAGTGTATATTCAACACAATTATTATTTACATATGGACATTGCATACAAAACATTAATAAAAGTATATAAAAAGATAATCTTATTAATGAAGGAGATATTAATAATCGATGTAAAGGATTTAACATTTGTCTCCACATTTTCTGTACTAATATTATATAAACTATATTTATAATTAACCATGCTGGAATAAAAAATAATATTAATGCCCATTTTATTTTATTAAATTTATTACAATTGAATATATCTGGTCTCAATTGATCAACATAAACCGAAAAGCTTTTTCCTTCTTTTATATACTTTTTCATATTATTAATTAATATATCGTTAGGTATAGGATAAAATGGATATACAATTTCTTCATTCATATATACATCTCCAAGTAATCCTAAATTACTACTAACCTCAAAAACGTAATTACTATTATTGTAGTTAATATAATAATAATAATAACTCCTTTCATTCTTATTAGCATTTCCTGATGTCTTATTCTTTATATTTTCTTCATTACACTTTTTTAAGCAATGTGAAGCAATACTTTTATTATTATTATTATTACTATTATTATTACTAACAATCTGTTTATTATTAATCTTGTCATCGTACACATAACTATCATCATTATTACATGTACAAGTATCTTCCAACATTACCTGCGAACTCATCTTATCTTGTATCTCATATATATATGTATTTTTATTATTTTGTATTTTCTTTATATATTTTTCATATAAAACATTTTTGTACCTATTTATATGACCAAACATCCAAAAATAAAGATTATATAAAACCTTTAAAAACAAATCAATATACATATGTAGTGGTGACAATATATCCAATCTTCTTTTATTATTCTTATATTTTCTATATAATCCCTTTTCATTTTCTATATCCATTTCGTATAAATCCTTTTTATAATGTAGTTCATTCCTTATGTTCCCATTATTTATTTCAAAATTTATTATGTTCTTTTTCATTATCTCCGATTTTGTATTTATAGGACACACTAATTTTTCATCATTTTTTTCATATATAAAAGAATTATTTATATTATGATAATAGCACATACCATTTCTTGTTTCGTAAATATCTGTACAGTTGTGTAGATCACTTATATGACACTTATTAGTATATATTTCTTTGTTATATTGATAATAATTATTGTAAAATATATATCCATGGTTATTTTTTGGGTTATTATAGATATTATAATTCGTATCATTCATATTTTTCACATTATTCATACTAATCATATATTTCATATTATTATTATTATTCTCCCTTATGTTGTTCATTCCATTTATGTTTTGTTTTTTCGGTGCGACAAATTCAGGCCCACTTTTTATTGTATAATTTTCATATACATCATTTGTATTATTCTTATCATATATATCTTTTATATAATCAAATTCATATTTATTTGAATAAGATACAATTAAATATATTATAACTTCCTTTTTTAAATGGTCATATATATAAAGGACTTTTTCTTTTTTACTAATATTTTTTTTTGTAAATTTATTTTTCTTTAACTTTTCATTTATATTTTTTATTCCTTGTGTATTATTAATTTCTTCACTTGGTTTATTATATTTTTCATATGAAGTGTACATAAATAATGTGGAAAAGGTACATTTATACTTTGTTGGGAAAGAGCACGTTGTGATGCTACTTTTATTATTTTTGTGTATATCATTTTCATTATATAATTGTTTATATTTCACATATCTGGATATTATATTTATATATTTGTTATCATATTTTATGCCCTTTTTCATACAAAATACACATGGATATCTCGAAGGTATGGACTTTGTTAGTTCTTTATGTGATGTAAAATTCTCTTTATTTGTAACCTTTTTATTATCTAACAAATCATTCTCTTTGTCACCTTTATTTTTCTTTTTTCTTCTTTTACTATTTCTGTATAAATTTATGTTATTATATTTCATATGTATATTATTATATATTTTTTCATGATAACTAGAGCAATAATTTTTATTTGATAAATCACATTCCTTATTTTTATCACATGATGATATATATATTTCATATGTATTAATAAATGGAATATTTTCCTTAGGAGTTCTTAAGATTTTCTTAAAAGTATATATTTTTTCTATATACTTTGGTATATGATGTTCATATAATTCATAAACTAAAAAAAAA
Organism: Plasmodium reichenowi; assembly: GCF_001601855.1. Taxonomy (NCBI): domain Eukaryota; phylum Apicomplexa; class Aconoidasida; order Haemosporida; family Plasmodiidae; genus Plasmodium; species Plasmodium reichenowi. Next base: position 1,851,961 of record NC_033659.1, on the reverse strand, counting down.
TTTTTGTGTGTACCACAAGGACTATTTTCTATAGTGTTTTTTATTTTATTTCTTTTATATATAAAATGATAACCATTTTTACAATATAAATTATTTGAATTTATATTTTGTATAAATATCGCATCATTATTAAAAGGATAAATATTATATTCTCCAAAATATATATTATTATAATTTATATTATTTTCAAAGAACATTCTTAAATAATAAAAGCTGTAAATTTTATTCATATTTTGTTTTATTTTCCAAATAAGAATATTTGGCTTTGTTTTAACTGAATTGTTCATATTTTTTTCTTTTTCATTTTTTTTCTTTTGTTCACGAATATTTCTCTTATATTGTTTCTTTTCTTGGATATCCTGAACAGTATTATATGATATGAAATTAACTCTTGTTATACTTTCTTTCGTTATATTCTTTGTCACCTTTTGTTCATTTGTCTTATTATTATTATAATAAATGGTGAAACAATAATTTTTATAATCTACATTTTCTTCAACAAATGAAATATTTCGTGGCAAATGTGGATAATTGTTTTCTACCACATCAAATGGGAAAACATTACGTGTCTTTATATTTAAAGAAGCATAAACAAATAGGACACATATTATATGAAAGCAACTAAATATAAAATATAATATTAAAACTTTCATTTTATATTTATTTCTTCATATGATATATGTATTTATTAAGCAAAAGCGAAAAAAGAAGGGAAATCATTATATTATGTTCATCGTGTCACTTATTCTATATATATATATATATATATAAATATATATGTTTGCATATGTATTCTTTTTTTTTTTTTTTTAATAAAACATAACTAAATGTTTTATTTTTTATTATTTATTTAAAAATTTTTATTTCATTATTATTATATTTTTTTTCTTCGGCTTCTTTTATAAAAGAAAAAATGTTATTTCCATTTTGTGCAAAAGAAAAATAAAATAAAAAATAATAATAATCACGTTGAAATAAATTATAATTTATTAAATTTGTTAAAATTATATTAAAATAACAATAAGAAAAAAAAAAATATATAAAAAAAATAAAACAAAAAAAAAAAAAAAAAAAAAAAAAAAAAAATAAAAATAAATAAATATATATATATAAATTTATAAATTATAAA
>NC_033659.1:1848660-1850432 GCF_001601855.1 Plasmodium reichenowi | reverse complement strand
TATATATATATATATATATATATATATAATTTTTTTAATTTACAAATATAAACAAAAACCTTTATTTTATGTTTTTAATCACAAATAAAACTTGCAAAAAAAATGTGTATAAATTTAATATATATAATATAATATAATATTATAAATATATTATATAAAACCTGTACGAAAAATGAAAAAACGACAAAATTTCTTTCTTTATAATATATAACCCTTAAAATTTATAAATTATGAATTTATAATATGCAGTTTGCAATTTCGGTTTATATATATATTTACATTTTGGTTTTGCTTTTTATATATTTGCGAGTGGGGGTTTATTTTTTTTTTTTATTATAAATCTATAATAATAATATAATTGAATAATTATAAGTTTTTCGTAATAAAAAAAAAAAAAAAAAATCTTATATATATTAATATATATTAAGGTAAATAAATAAAAAACAACAAATAAAATATTTCAGTAAAGCAAAAAAATTATATATATATTATATATATATAAATTAAATAATAAATATATAATATATATATATATATATATATATATTATATTACATAATAATTACTGTACACTTTGAAAAGAATCATAAACTTGAATAAAAAAAAATAAATAAACAAATAATATATAACATATATTATAATATATATATATATATATATATAATAGTTATAAGAAGCATAAGCTCTTCTTCATATTACTAAAAAATATATATTATTATATAAAAACGAAAAATATAAAAAATATGAAATATTTAAAAGGTAAAAAAAAAATGTATTTAAAAATGTAGAACGAAATATATTATATTAATATATATATAATAATATATATTTATATTTACTCAGAAAATGATAAAACAAAATTTTATTTATATTTTTAAGCATAAACATTATTTATATATTTTTTTTTGAATTTTTTTTCTTGAATATTGTAATTTTCTTTTTTATTATTTATATAATATATATATATATATATATATATATATATATATATATATATATATAAATAAAAAAGTTCTTATAAAAAAAAAAAATTATATTTAATATATTATATTTTAGAAATAATATTTGTTAAAAACAAATAGAACTTAAATTTTATTAAAAAATAAAAAAGCATTCAATTATTTTCTATGTTCTTTGTTCTTTCGAAAATCCTCATTTCACATATATAAATATAAAGCCATTAAATAATTTTCGAAGGTTATATGGCATCCCTCAATATATATCCTAGTTTCTTTTTTTTTAATGTTATATATAATGACAAATCATATAAAAAAGAATTTCCTATATTTTTAAATTAATTCTTATATATATATATATATATATATATGAAAATCACACATTGCTTATATGTAATACGCATAAAAAAAATAATATATATATATATATATATATATATTATATTATATTATATTATATATATATGTGTTCTTTGAATTACCGATACTATTTAAAGCGGAAAAAATAAAATAAATAAAATGCATACATACATATATATATTTTATATATGTGTTCTTTGAATTACGGATACTATTTAAAGGGGAATAAATTAAATAAATAAAATACATACATATTATATATATATATAATATATATATATATTTTATAATATATATATTTTTTTTATAATATGTTCGTTATGCAATGCTATATATATTTATTATTTTTCCTTTTGTATACATATGTTACATTATGTATTACAGAAATATAATACTTGCATATTTCTAATTGTACATTATTTTATTTTATATCCTAAGATCTACTATACACAGTGG
>NC_033659.1:1840235-1848278 GCF_001601855.1 Plasmodium reichenowi | reverse complement strand
GAAAAAAAAAAAAAAAAAAAAAAAAAAAAAAAAAGCCTTTGTGCATGGTTAATAATAATGTAAAATACAAAAGTAATATAATAAAGGAATAATTTTTATTATCTGCTTTTTAAATATTATATATTTGCTACGTATTAAAAAAAATATTTTTATTTATTATAAAAAAAAAAATAAAAAGTAACATCTATATATATATATATATAATATATATATGAAATATACATGTATCATAAAAAAAATAAATATATATATTATATATATATATATATATATATATATATATATATATACTATATATATAATACATCTTATATATACATAATTTACGTCATATAAATAATATACATACATATATATTTTATTTATATATATATATTATAATAAATATTATATAATAATAGATATAGTATTTATAAATTTATATTTTATTATTATTTTATTATTTTTATTTTCTGATGTATTTTTCTTCCTTATGTAAATTTTTGCCAATATCTGAAAAAGAAAAGATATATTTAAATATTGTAAAAAAACGCTTTTGTAAATCAAATATATATTATAATAATAATAATATTATTAATTATAATAAGAGAGGTTTAAAATTTTTTCCTTTTTGTAATAATTTAAAAAAAAATATAAATTTTGTAAATATTAATAATAAGAAGGGAATAAATTTTCATAGTATAAATAAAGAAAGAAAAATGGCAAGCGAAGTACCACAAGTTGTTTCCTTAGATCCAACAAGTATTCCTATTGAATATAATACTCCTATACATGATATAAAAGTTGAGGTTTATGATATAAAAGGAGGTTGTAATGTTGAGGAAGGATTAACTATTTTCTTAGTTAATAATCCTGGTAAAGAAAATGGGCCAGTTAAAATTAGCTCAAAAGTGAATGATAAAAATGTGAGCGAATTTTTAAAAGATGAAAATATGGAAAAATTTAATGTTAAATTAGGAACATCAAAACATTTCTACATGTTTAATGAAAATAAAAATTCAGTTGCTGTTGGTTATGTAGGATGTGGATCAGTTGCTGATTTAAATGAAGCTGATATGAAAAGAGTTGTATTATCATTAGTCACTATGTTACATGATAATAAACTTTCTAAATTAACTGTTGTTTTTGAAATTAATGTTGATAAAAATTTATTCCGTTTTTTCTTAGAAACTTTATTTTATGAATATATGACCGATGAAAGGTTCAAATCTACTGATAAAAATGTTAATATGGAATATATTAAACATTTAGGTGTATACATAAACAATGCTGATACTTATAAGCAAGAAGTTGAAAAAGCTCGTGTTTATTATTTTGGTACTTATTATGCTTCTCAACTTATTGCTGCACCAGCCAACTATTGTAATCCTGTATCTTTATCTAATGCAGCTGTAGAGCTAGCTGAAAAATTAAATTTAGAATATAAAATTCTAGGAGTAAAAGAACTTGAAGAATTAAAAATGGGAGCCTATTTATCTGTGGGTAAAGGTAGTATGTATCCAAACAAATTTATTCATTTAACATATAAAAGCAAAGGAGATGTCAAAAAAAAAATTGCATTAGTAGGAAAAGGTATTACATTCGATTCAGGAGGATACAACTTAAAAGCTGCTCCAGGATCTATGATAGATTTAATGAAATTTGATATGAGTGGATGTGCAGCCGTTTTAGGTTGTGCTTATTGTGTAGGTACACTTAAACCAGAAAATGTGGAAATTCATTTTCTAAGTGCGGTTTGTGAAAATATGGTCTCTAAAAATTCTTATCGTCCAGGGGATATTATTACAGCATCAAATGGTAAAACTATAGAAGTTGGTAATACAGATGCTGAAGGAAGATTAACATTAGCTGATGCTTTAGTATATGCTGAAAAATTAGGTGTTGATTATATTGTAGATATAGCTACATTAACAGGTGCTATGCTATATTCATTAGGTACAAGCTATGCTGGTGTTTTTGGTAATAATGAAGAACTCATCAATAAAATATTAAACTCTTCAAAAACTTCAAACGAACCAGTCTGGTGGTTACCAATTATTAATGAATACAGAGCAACATTAAATTCAAAATATGCTGATATTAATAATATCTCATCAAGTGTTAAAGCTTCATCTATTGTGGCCTCATTATTTTTAAAAGAATTTATTCAAAATACTGCTTGGGCACATATTGATATTGCTGGTGTTTCATGGAATTTCAAAGCTAGAAAACCAAAAGGTTTTGGTGTGCGTTTATTGACAGAATTTGTACTCAATGACGCTCTATAAAAGTATAATAAAAAATGAATTAAAATGAATATATTCAAAAATAAAAATATATATATATATATATATATATATATATATATATATTTATATATATGTATCTATGTATGTATTTTATTTATTTTTTTTCTTATTCCTTAAGTTATTAATTATTTACTCCATTAACACCTTCATGTGTGGTGTACCTCACATAAAATAATTCACTTAAATTTAATTAATATACATTTATATATTAAATATATTTATGTTTTATATATATATATATATATATATATTTTTATTCATTTTTTATTATTACGCGGCCTTTGTATATGTGACGTTTATTTTTGCACATATCAGATCTTTTCTATAACTCACTATAAGTTTTAAGCTTTAAGGGGTTTCATATATATATATTTTTATGTATTTATTTATATATTTATATTTTTTAAAAGTGTTGTCTTTATTTTATTAGTATTTCATTTTAATTAATGTTCAAAATAGAAAATTTAGAAACTTTAAAAAATATAATTAATATTAAATAAATTGAAAAAAAGAAAAGACATTTATATATTATAAATTATAAATTATTGAAAAGAATAAAATACGTCTATGTATCACTCTTCAATATTGTTAAATATATATATTGATAAGAAATATTACATATAACAAAATGTTATATTATATTATATTATATTATATTATGGTTTATTTATTTTTATCTTTTTTGACATATATACATATGTATCATTATCCGTTACTTAAGCTTTCAAGAATATCAAATGATATGTACATACAAAATAAAAAAAAGAACAAATGTATATTATATATATATATATATATATTGGTACATTCTTTTTTACAATAAAAAAAAAAAAAAAAAAAAAGCACTAAAATTGCACTTATATTAATAAACAACTAAATAGCAATATATATATATATATATATATATATATAATCAGCTTACAATATTTAAAAAATTATCATAAATGTCATTATTTTTTTTATTTTTTTTGTAAAAATTCTTCATTTTAACATACAAGTTAAAAACAATTTTTATAATATGTACATGCTAAATGAAACCTTATAGACATATATTATTCCATATTTTAAATACTACTATTTTAATCAATTGTAACGTTGTAAAAAAAAAAAAAAAAAGAACAAAAGAAATATTTGTCATACGTTTTCAAAAAAAAGAAAAAAATATGGAAAATGAATCAGAATATAAAAATATAAACAACGTAGATAAAACAATTATTCCTTTTCAGAATACAAACCTTTTAAATATAATAGAAAGTGTGTGGAATCTTTTAGATGTAGAAAAAGAAAATTCTATAGATTTATTCAACGAACAAATATATACATACCTAAATAAAAAAGCAAAAGTCATATTTGAAAATAAACTCTTACCACATTTTATTACAAATGCTCATAATGAAAACATATTGGAGAATATATTATTTGAAAAAAGAATTAATATAAGAAATAAAACGCATAAAAATATTAATGAATTAAAAAGAATTACAAATGAAAATGATTTGAATTTATTAGTAAGAAATAATCAAGGGATGCACAGCAAATATCATATGGATCGCAAAAAATGTAGAGATATACTTTTAATATCCAAACAAGCATTTTTTAAAATAATCACTAATCTTGTATGTAACAATAAAAAAGTAATAACATCATCAAATTTATATAATAATACAATATATAAAACTCTTTTGTATATACTAAAAAATACAAATAATGAAATAAACAAAAAAATATACACATACTCATTTTATGAAGAAAATGGAATTATTCAAAAAAAAACATATATGAATAAACATCAGGCAAAGGGCATATTAAATACTATACATAAAAATAATACTTATGAAAATATAGAGAAAAGTAAACAATTTATTAAGAATAATTACTTGTTGAAAGAAGATTATGATCATATAAAAAATTCATACACATTAAATGATATAATACATAATTCCATAATACAATTATCAAAGGGAAAAAATGTACATTACGAACATACAAGAGCAAAAAATAATAAGCAAATAAAAGATTATCTAGATAAGAATAATTTAATCAAATATGCAAAAGACAATAATATATCAGATACGCATTTACATGAAAGGAGAACATTATATAATGATCCTGTATATATCTTAAAAAAGTTTTTAGAAAGAGATAGAAACATATTAAAATATCAAGACATGTGGAAAGATATCGCTCAATATACATTTCAACCAAATATTCATAAGTATATAGATATAGAATATAATCAGGGAATAAAAAAAAAAGAAAATGAACAAATAAAGGACAAACAATTGAATATAAAAAATATTTTTAAAAATAATGAACACATTATCCATAATAATATCTTGACATATATGGATAATGATGAATTTAGTTTATTAGAAAAAAATGAAAAAAAAAAAATAAGTGATGAAAAATATTTGGAATTGATATATCAATTTTATGGTACTCATCAGGTAATAAGTATATACATGAAAAATAAAATAAAATATATAATACACCATATAATATATATATATATATATATATATATATATATATATATTATTAAAACATGATATCATTTCATTTATATTTTTTTTATCGTCGCTCTATAGGCAAATAATAATATAACGATGATAAGAAAAAAATGGGATGATGAATCAAAACCCATACATAGAATAAGCAGATATATTTCACGAAAGAACAAAATATTAAATAATGATGTTGTAAATAATAATATTTTAAATAATAATGTTTTATATAATTCCCCATTGGGAATCCCAAAAGGAAAATTTGTTAACTGCCTTCTTAGAAATTGTGAAAAAAAAAAAAAATGGCAAAATGAACTTCGAAATGGATATCATAGAAACAATTTTAATTTCTCTCTACATGATGAACAAGAAATAAAGAAGGAATGTGATGAAAGAAAAAAAAGAATAAATTCTTACGACTGGAATAAACAAATAAGGTTATATGAAAGAGGTTTAAAAACGAAAGTCACACAAAATTATGAATTATATAATAATATTATATCAACAAATATGAACAATACAAATAATTGTATGCCAACAAATATTCATCAATATGAGATGAATTATAAGGCATCAAATAATACATTACAAAAAAAAAAAAATAATAATTTTGATAAGATAAATATGTGCCCTCTTATAATATCATATAATAGTAGTATACCTACGCCAAAAGTAGTTACCATAAAATCAACACAGGATGATATTTTACAAAATATAAAAATGGAAATATTATCATTACCTAAGTCAGTTCAACTTTTATAAAAAAAAAAAAAAAAAAAAAAAAATTAAATTGTTTTTTATACGGGAAATTTATACGTAACATATATTATATATATATATATATATATATATTTTTTTTTTTTTTAATATTCATACAAAAAAAATATTAATTTTTTAGCTAGCTCACGAAAAATTTATTTTATCATAAATAATATATATATATATATATATATATAATGATATATAATAGAGATAAGAAAAATATTACATATATATAATTATAATAAATATATTTCTTCATTTTTTATAATTTTTTTTTTTTTAATTTTTTTATTATTATTATTTTTTTTTAAATATATATAATTATTTATATATATTTATATATTAATTTTTTTTTTTTTTTTTTTTATTATTTATTTAAAATTGTTCATGTAAAAAAAATTGATAATTTATAATTGTTAATGGGGGTTTTTGTGATAAGCACCTAACTTAATAGGCGCGACAAAAATTCGTGGTATATTGTATTTAACATACTTACTACACGGCAATCTTTAGTAAAAGGCGAAAGATTGATTCGTTATGTAGTAAGTACACACACCATTCACAGCTTTAATATTAATTGTTTATTTTACTATGTATATTTTTCAATGCCAAAACTGTACCTCTCCAATATATTTATTAAATGGAAAAAAAAAAAAAAAAAAATAATAAATCATTAAAATGATATTATATATATATATATATATATATATATTTCAATTTAATATATATACGAATTAATTATTTTTTATAATATTCATTAATACATTATATTTTATCAATATTTATATGCCACATTCAGTATAATTTTGATTTGTTATACGGTGAAAATTTATTAAGGTTTTTTATTTATTTTTTATGTTCTAATATTTATTTTCAAACATATTTATTTTAGAAAAGTTTATTAATTTTTTAAATGTTATGAAATAAAAGGATAAATGAAATATGGTAAAAAATATTAGAAAAATAAAGAATATATTTTACAATATATTATTATATTATTATTTTTAATTTTTATATGAATTATATATTTGTATTGAACATGAATTTATATATATTTTTCTATAAAATATGAAAAAAAAAAAAAAAAAACATAAAATAAATATATATTTTATGATATTCTATATTTCATATAATAAAAATAACCAAAAAAAAAAAAAAAAAAAAAAATTTTTTAATTTCTTCTTAATATACAATTTGGTTAAAAAAAAATATAAACATAAAATAATGATACATATGGGAAATAATAAAAAATAAATGAATAATAAATATATATTATAATAATAATATATAAATAAATAAAAAATATATATGATATAAAAGAATTTTTCCTTTATTGTTATTTTTTCTTTCCTTAGTTAAAATAAAAATATTAATAAATATTCATGTATTATATATATAATATAACAATACATTTTAATATTTTTGAGACATAATATATTACATAACTCATATGTTGCTTATATAAAATTAAAATAATTAAATGAAAAATTATATAAAATGTGATTAAAATAAATTTCAATTATTATTTTATTATTTTTTTTTTTTTTTTAATTTTAATTCTTCATGTTAAATTTAAATACATATATATATATATATTATAATAATATTAGTAAAATCTGTTATTTCCTCTTAGTGGTATATTATTTACATTGCTTGAACGCCCTGAACTATAATAAGGATTTCTTCTTTGATTATTTCCCATAGAATAAGATATTTTTTCTAATTGTGGTGGTACTGGTTGCTCCGATTCTCTTAATATTTTAACTAAATCTTTTGCAAGTCTATATTTATCTGCTGTTAAAAATGTAAAAGAAGCACCATGAGAACCTGCTCTTCCTGTTCTTCCAATTCTATGAACATAATCTTCAATTTGATTAGGAAAATCAAAATTGATAACATATTTAACATTTTTTATATCTAATCCTCTTGAAGCTACATCCGTTGCTATCATAATGGGACTCTTACCAGTTTTAAACTCATTCAATACCCATCTTCTTTCTTCTTGCTTTTTATCTCCATGTATACATAAAGCTGGCATACCATCTAACCTTAACGCCTTTGTAATAAAATCTGCATTTTTCTTTGTTTCAACAAATACGATAATTCTATCATTATCTTTAAAGATTCTTTGTAATAAGGACTTCAAATTACCGATTTTTTCATGTTCCTAAAAATTTAAAAATATATCAACATATATATATATATATGTATAAAGGTATGCATGTATGTATAAATTTTTTATTCATATTGAAATATTTTAATCAACATATTTAATAGGACAAAATGAAATATAAAGATATGCATTTTATATAAATAAGGAACTTATATATATATATATATATAAATTTTCATATTATATAATAAGGATCACATTTATGTTAGCCTTTTTGATTTCTTTCAAAATATTTGAAAAAAATAGCTAAACAATAACGTATCATAACTAACCTCATTGCAAATTTAAAAGTGATTGGGACATCAAAAAAAAAAAA
>NC_033659.1:1828960-1839876 GCF_001601855.1 Plasmodium reichenowi | reverse complement strand
TATAAATCATTCATATATTTAATATAAATGATTTATTTTTTTTATTCTTTTCCTTTTTCCTTTTTATTCGTTCTTTCTTTTTCTTTTTTTTCTTAATTTTTTGTATTAATATTTTTCAACAATCTTGCCACTTCATATATTTTCCTTATATATAGAATATATAGAAAAGATACTTATCCATAATTATGTATATGAAAAAAAATATAAATATAAAAAAAAAAAAAAAAAAAAAAAATCATATAAAAGGATATCCTAAAATCATTTCATCATTTAAAAAAAAAAAAAATTAACAACAAACAAATAAATAATTTATATATATGATCATATTTTCATAATGGACAGGCAAGATTGGCTAAAAAATAGAAATCATCACATTTTAAAAAATCACCAAGGATTTTTTTATTATTTATCACTTATAAATTTGCAACGAACTGCTATATGAATCCTTATTATAAGCAATACAAATAAAATGCAAATGTATGACACAAAACATGAAAAATGAAATATAAGTAAATATGTACATTTTTATGCTAAACAAATGTAGGAAAGTAAGTAATAAAATATATGAATGGATATATATACATATATATATTATGAAATGGTAATATAATAAAATATCAATAAATAATACGCATACACACACACACACACAAAAAAAAAAAAAAAAAAGAAAAAAAAAGGAATAATATTAATAACTTAACATATTGTAATAATACAATATTTTTTAAACAATATATTTACAAAAAAAATAAAAGTAACATATTTTAATTATCATTAATTATGGAATAAATAAACAAATATATAAACAAATAAATAAATAATAAGATCATATATATATATAATGTTAATGAATTAAATGCACAAAAAACGAATTACCTCAAGAAGATATATTTCTTGTTTAATACTACGGCATGCAGTTAATGTTAAAGAGCCAACATTTACTTGTATTGGTTGCTCTTTACATAAGTCTTTTGCCAAGGCTTGTACTTCTTTTGGCCATGTAGCTGACCACATTAAAGTTTGTCTATCAGGTCTAATTTGATCAACAATTTTTCTTATTTGTAATTCAAATCCCATATCTAACATTTTATCAGCTTCATCTAAAACTAGATAAGTAACCCTCATAAGGTTTGTAACATTTTGTTCTAATAAATCTATTAGACGACCTGGGCATGCAATTAAAATATGTACACCTTGTTTTAAAGCATATATTTGCCCACTTTTTGGTACTCCTCCATATGCACATGTATTTCTTATTTTCGATTCGGTAGAAAATTTGATACATTCTTGACGTATTTGTTCAGCTAACTCTCTTGTTGGTGCTAATACTAGAACTATAGGTCCATCTCCATATTTTAAATTTGGTTGAGCTAAAATATGAACAAATGCAGGTAATATAAAAGCTAAAGTTTTCCCACTTCCTGTTTCTGCTTTACCTATCATATCTTTTCCTGATAATGCAATAGGCCATCCTTGTATTTGTATAGGTGTTGGAGATACAATATTGTTATTTTTTAAGGATTTTATAACATAATCTGGAAATCCTATTTTATTAATTGACACTACAGGTTTGGGTACATTCTCACCTTCTAATATTGTAATTTTATGTTTATCTCTAATTTCTTTAACTTCTTTTGTTGACAGTTTACTTATATCTTCATGTTCTTTATAAAAATTTTTTTCAAACGGAACTAAATTTATAGTTTTCCAATCAATTGGAGCTAAATTTTTACCATAATTATTAGAATTATTATTGTAATTTGGAACATACCCTGTTCCATAATTCGCTCTATACTGTTGACCATATGCTTGGTAGTTTCCATAGCTATTATTATAATCGGGGTAAGCACTATATCTATTACTATTATTACTATTGTTGTTGTAATTAAATCCTCTCATTGTATCGTACAAATATTAAGAAAATATAATATTTTTTACTATATAAATAAATATATATATATATATATATATATATTTATATTATATGAGATGTATTTTAATCTTATATGTTGCTATGTATAATGATATAAATATATATATATATATATATATTTATATATAATATGAATTAATTTATAAAACTTTATATTATATAATTAACACCTCGTGATAAAATATATATATATATATATATTGTTTATCTTATTTGTCTTCAAGCTTATTTTATTTTTTTCAAAGTTTACATATATAAATAATATTTTAATGATATATTTTTTTATTGGAAGATTTATTTAATTAAATATTAACCTTTTCTTCTTCTTCTCTTCACTTTATTTTTTTCTTTATATATATATATATATATATATATATATATGTATTTTTTGTTTATTTTTATTTTTTTTATAAATTATTATAGCTTTTATATAACTGTAATCATTATAAGTGAATATAAACAAAAATATAAATAATAATGTTTATTTTTCTACATGATTAAATATATATTATTTTTTGATATATGAATCTTTTCTCTTTTTTTTTCTTTTTTTTTTTTTTTTGTGTTTTCTTATATATTTGTAGTAAAATTATAAAAATCATACATTTTTATATATAAAACTTATAAATAACATTTACATATATACATATAAATATTTATATATATACATTTGTTTGTAAAATACGTTATTCATATATCTGTAAAATTTAAAGCTATTATTATTATTATTTTTTTTTTTTTTTTAACATATTTAAAAGCTTTTTCACTTAAATATTAATGATTTTGTGGCAAATAATATATATATATGTATATAAAATATATAAATATATTATTATTAATAAAAAAAAAAAAAAAAAACATTAATTGTATTAAAATGGTTAAGAACATGTACTTTGTTTTTTTATATATAATTTTATAATGAATTATAAATATATATAATATATTATTATATATATATATTAATATTTATTTGTTTCTTCTATTTATATATTCTTATAAATTTATATAATCTATTGATAATTCTTTTGAAAAATTAGCATTAAATTATATGAAAAAAAAAGAAATATATAATCATATATAATTATATATATTATATTTATACATTTTTTTTTATAATTTACTTTAGGTACATTAATATTTTTATGCTAATAATATAAATATTAAAATTTATACAAGTTTATTTGCATATTATATATATAATATGGCTTTATATATAATTATATATTATATATATATACTATAATATATATAGAAAGGGAAATGTTTCAACAGTATTATATTATATATATATAATATTATATTAAAATTTTATTTATATAATAATAAAAATATTATATATAGATTACGTTCCCATGAAAAAAAAAATAACAATAATTAAAGAAAAAAAATTATAAAACAATATTTATTGTATATAAAGAAATAATTATATATATATATATATATATATATATATATATATATATATATATTGTTAAAATGATATGTATTTCATATTATTCTTTTTGTTTATAATGGAATAGTAATTATTTTATATAAAAAATTTAAAGCATAAAAAGAACAAAAAAAAAATATAAATTCTTTTAGATATTTTTATTATCCTTAATTTAGTATCTTCGTATATAATTATTTATTTATATATGAAATAAAATTATTTCTTTTTAAAAAATTAAAATTTGCTCTTTTTTTTTTTTTTCATTTTTAAAATGTACATATATATTGTTCCATTGGTGAAAAGTAACATTTTCTTAAGTACAAAATAGGCATACATATAAATATGTAGAATAATATATAACTTAAAATATAAGTCATGTATACAAAAAGTATAAATATAAACATATATATATATATATATATATATATATATATATATATATATATGTGTATTTTTTTTATATAGTATATAAATTTATAAATATGAAATAAATGAAATCACATTAAAATATATGTAACCTTAAATGTCTTAACATTCATAAAGTGCTACTATAATTTCAAAGGTCTATTATTTTATTTTAACAACAAAATAATATATATATATAACATTCTTAGGTTATAATATTTTTACTTATATATAATAACATATATAAACTGTACCTTATGAATATTATAATCAATTGTGAATGTATAAAGAAAAAAATAAAAAAAATATATAATGGGGTTTTTAAAAATCTAAAGGACTTATAATATGATATATATATATATATATATATATATATTATGGATTACGTTCCACTGATAAATTACTTTTTTTTTTTTTTTTTTTTTTTTTTTTATTTTATTTTATTTATCCAATTGTTCCTTTATAATTGTCTGATTATAATATTTTAACATTTCAATCAATATAATGGTAGTGCTCACTTATATAATTTTTTTTTTTTCCTTCTGCAATAGTGCAGTTAGACTTTTCCACCCTAGAGCATGCTTAAGTAAAATATTGTATATATTTTAGGATTATTTATCAAAAAAAAAAAGAAAATAAATAAAATAAAAATAAAATAAAATAATATAAAGTATATAAATTTTATATAAAAATTAGGATAAAATGAATTCGTTCTATTTGTTAACATGATCATAAGTCTTGTAAAAAGAATACATATATATATATATATATATATATATATATATATATTTAACATATTATATAATGATTTAAAATATAATTCCTAAGACATTATAATTTATATAAATTTTTAGATAATTTAATATATATATATATATATTTTTTTATGTTTATACATTCTTGTAATTTCTATTTATTTTTATTATTTTATTTTATATTTATTAACTGCTCATATATACATTTTAGAAAAGAAAAAAGTAATATGAATAATCATAAGAATTATTGTTATGATGGGAGCATAAAAGATGCATGTATCCATGTGAAGGAAAATCCCTCATCATATGATAATAATAATAATAATAATATAGAACATACTAATCCAATTTGGAATAATTCACCTACAAATATAATAAATACTAAAAAAATCTCAAATGTTGAACCAGATCTTCAGAAGGGTACTAAAAAATATGATTTTCATGATAGAAACCACCGAAATATAATTAAGGAAGAGGAAAATATTTTTCTACTTACATGTAAGAAGTTTGTTAATTTCACAATACACAAACGTTGCTTTGTTGTGTTAAGTATCTTGATAGGTTTTTTATTGCTTATGTTAGTAAGTATACCATTGTACGAAACTATGATTTCTAATAAAATAGAAACATCATTTGTAACCTTTGATAATAGTTTAAAATATATTAGAAATATCTATCCTCTAACATTTGAAATAAAAAAGGCAGGAGATGTCTTAACACAATCAAGTGACAAGTTAGGAAACAATACCAATCATTTTATAAATATTTATAAAAAAGATAAAACAGCTACACTTATGTTTTTTTCAGAAGATAATAATAAGGAAAATCACATATTAGATTATAATACATTAAAAGATATATTTTTTTTATTAGAATATTTTAAACAAATAACTATATTGAAAGATCAGAAAGAAATATATTGGAAGGATATATGTAAAAAATATGATACCCCTCTTAGTAATCCAAAATGTTTTGTCTTAGGTCTTTTTACAATAAGTGAACTTACAAATATAAATTATAATAATATAGAAAAATGGAATGTATTTTTTGATAAAATAATAAAAGAAGATACAAAATATATCAAACGTTTTTTTTCTCAAGCTTTATACTTTTTACCTAATTTTTTATATATCCCAAATCATTTTATTATGTATAAAATAAAGGAACAACAAAATATGCATAATATAATAAATAAAATATATACTAATATAAAAGGTCTCTTATTTGTTTATACATTTGATGATAATATACCAAATGAATTATTAGATAATTGGTATAGTAAATTAAATAACTATATACAATTAATTAATAATAATAAATTATCACATATTAATATTAAAAATCCGGATGGAACAATATATACACATATTTTAAAATACAACAAGATGTGGAATGTACTAACAATAAATGATAAACTATTACAAGATGAAGAACAAAATTCAATACTTTTAGGATTTCAATCAAATTATTTATTTATAATACTTTCATTATTATTTATATTTTTTTATATAAATATTAACCTATCAACATTTGTAACGTATACAAAAAAAATAGTTCTACTTATATGTGTATATTTATTAACCTTTTTTTCTTTATCGTCTACATTTTTTATATACTTAATATTTAAATTGTATATAATGCGTATCTTCTTGTTGAATTATTTTGTCTTGTTTTTTTTGAGTGTCTTATTTTGTTGCGTCAATATTTTTTATTATAACAAATATTGTACCTCACCCGGGAAGGATTCACATAATAATAATAATAATAATAATATATATGAAAATATGAATAACCATATTTACAATTCATCATTTCCCATTAGTGATAACCATATGGAAACTTCCTATTACCTCCAAGCAACTTATAAATCCTTATATTTTAATGGGAAAATAACATTGGTTTTAATATCTATTTATACAATAGGCTTATTTTGTAGTTACACCATTACAAAATGGTTCTGCTTAAATACCATATTTTCCCTTATATCTTTATATATTTACTATGTCTTCTTTTTTAATAACATATTTTCCTATTTATTTTATGTCAAGGAAAAAAACAACAATATTAACTATAATCCAAATGATCAAATTAAAGTAATAGATTATTCCAAGATGAATAATGAAGAAGATAAAAAAGAAATGATTATTTTTTTTAATGCACAACAAAATGTAAATAATAATAATTTCAACAATATTGAGGAAAATAATTATCCGTTCACAAATAATGATATACTTACAAATAATGATATACTTACAAATAATGATATACTTAAAAATAATGATATACTTACAAATAATGATATACTTACAAATAATGATATACTTAAAAATAATGATATACTTAAAAATAATGATATATTGAAAAATAATAATACACCCATGTATACAAAAAAATGTTTCACAAACCATTTTGACAAAATGAATACTTTTCAAAATAACACTCAATATACAGAACATAAAATGTTTAATAAACAAAAAAAATATAATGAAAAACCTTTCCACATTTTTAAAAAAATATCCCTATTACTTCTTCTCATCTTGTCATTCCTAATATTATACCTATATATATTTATTAATAATAAAACAAAATTTAGTATTTTTAGATATATGAACAAAAATTCTAATGTTAGAATGTTTATAGAAAAATTTGAAGGTATAGCTAACCATGTTATCGAACCAGGATATTTAGTATTGCCTGAATCATTTAATTATGAAAAAGAAGATAATCTAATTAATGTTGTTAAATTAATTGAACATTTGAAAAAAGAAAAATGTATTTATAATCCAATTATATCATGGATATCAACATTTGAACTTCTAAAAAATGATTGTACAAATATAGATTTTTTTGATACTCAATATGAATTAGATAATAACTCAGAAGAATGCATTAATTATAATTTACAAAATGTAGGGAAAAAAAACAAAAAATTATATTTAGAACTATTAAGTGCACAATTTTGTAAAAATATAGAGATACCATTATGTGATACATTTAATAAAATAATTTATAATTGGATTCATCATAAAAATGATGATATATATGAGAATCATATGTTTCAAATAAAAACATCTTATAACGATAATATTGATCAGATTCTTCCTCAATACCATACAATTTCTCCTCATATATTTTACGACAAATACATAAAGGTATAAAAAAGAAATATATACACATATACATATATACATATATATATATATATATATATATATATATATATATATATATATATGGAGAGTGACAAAATGTATATATACATTTATTTATTATAAAACCACTTTTTTTTATAGATGGACGAGAATTATAACCTTTTGAATAGCAGGATAGGTTTCATTTTTCATAATTACCCAAGTTCTTATAACAAAAATATAGAGACAATTGAAAAAATAAATAATGTTATTAAAAATAGTAATATAGAGAATATATATTTTTATTCAGAAACGTATGTTTTATACCAACAAGCCATGAAATTTCTTAAAGAATTCAAATTTATGTTCTTTTTTTATATATTCATCTATATTATTTCTATATATATATTTAATAAAATGGGAGTGCCAATAATCTTTCCATTCTTATTATTTAATAGTTTAAGTATGTTATATTTTACTTATTTTTTTTCTATTAATACTGACGCCATAACAATCATATTATTAAAAATAACTACTGCTATATCATTATCGAATTATCTATATTCCACTTTGTATTTTAACAAAACACAAAATGGTACTCTTCATTTTCATAATACGATAAAGAAATCGTTACCATATTTATTATTTCTAATATTATGTAAGTTATATATATTAAAAGATGGAAAAAAGAATATATAAAAATAAATAAATAAATAAATATATATATATATATATATATATATTATATAAAAAAACTTATTAAAATAGGACAAATGAATACGTAAAAAATAAAAATATTATACATTTTACTATGCTTTATACATATAATTTTATTTAATTTTTTTTTTTTTTCAGATTTAATTAGCTTTAGTGCTGGAGATTACATTTCGAATGTCGTGAGGTTGTACATCTTAAATCATGTTCTATGGTATATTTTATATTCTCTTACCATATTTTATATACACAGAAATATGTATAAATAAAAAATAATGAAATGATAATATTCTTAATACGATAATCAATTATCATAAAACATTTACAATTTTTATTACAATAATACAACCATATATAAATATTACATATATATATATATATATATATATATGTATGTATATATCTTATTAATGTTTTCTTATTTTTATAAAATAAATAATTTTCATTTTTTCTTATTAACTCTTATAAGGAATTCTCTAAAATATTCCATTTGCTCATAAAAAATAAAAATGAATAAATATAAATATATATATATACATATATATTATATATAATAATTATAGTTTTTCTTTTTGGTGACTCTAAAAAAAACGGAATACATTTTAAAATATAGCATCTAATTAATTAGAAAGATAATAAATTTGTATACAAAAAAAAAAAAAAAAAAATAAATAAATTAGAAATAATTTATTACTAATATTATAATATTATACTTTGCACACATCTGAAATAACATAAAATGAGGTGCTGCTCTGCTCTCTCATTTTTTAAGTTAAAAAAAAATATATAAGTGTTATATAAATATATTATATATATAATATATATATATATATATAATACCATTGATTTATAAATATATTTTTATTTTTTAAATAAGTTATAAATATTATTTATATGGTTCTACAAATTTTATTTTTAATTTAAAATATTTTTTATTTTTTTTATTTTTTATTTTTTTCATTACAAATAAATATATAAAAAATATATATATATATATATATATATATATATATAGATATATATTTTATTTTTACTTATAAGGGCATATTTATTTATATACTGGTTGTATATCGGCATAAAAAAAAAAAGAGGATTATTTTTTATAAAATAAAAAAAAATGAGTGGGAAATGATCAAAAAAAAAAAAATAAAAAAAAATAATATATATATATATATATATATATATATATATATTATATATGTATAATATATAGATATTTATATATTGTATAATATTATTTATATATGGTATATATAATTAGGTATTAAATATATATGTAATATATATTATATAAAATAATAACACTATTTTTTATATGTATATATATAATATATATAATAAGAGATATATATATTAATATTATTATATATATATATATATATATATATATATATATATATATATTTAATATACAATATATTTTACTACATAATATAAAAATATAAATTTATATGGATATATAAAAATAAAATGATTATATATTTTTTAAAAATATATAAAAAAATTAATTTATATTTTTTATAAATTTAAAATATAGCGAATTAAAAATAATATTATAAAAACATATTATTATATATAGCCTACATATATAATATCAAAAAGTTATAATTTTTTTCCCCCCTTTGTATTTTATATAATAACTGTTGAATTAAAAAAAGTAAAAAAAGAAAAACAAAAAGTTAAAAATAATAAAATTTTCTTTTATTATTTGATCCTGTAAAATAAGAAAAAAACGTATTTATATACAAACCTCCCTTTCAAAAGTAATACTGAAAAAAGAGCCTCCAAAAATAAATAAAATAAATAATAAACATAGTAAGGTATATATATTATATATATATATATTATATGTATTTATAATATATATATATATATATATATATATATATTGTTATAATATATAGCCAACTATTTACCATATTCTGTTTTTATTCATTTTACCTTTGAAATATAGTGTATATATATATATATATATATATATATATATAACTTCTACTTTTTTATTTTTCATATAACTTTTATATAAAAGTTGTTTTAAACAATTGAAGATGGCGACCAAAATACGTTATAGCGTCCATACTACTAATAAATTCTCTGTTTTTGACAGTGATGATAATTCAGAAGAAGAAATTGAAAATAAAGATTTAAATGAATCTCCTAAAAACGAACCAGATATAGTTTATGAGGAAAAGATTATTGATAATAGCAATGGTAAAATGATAGTGCTTATTTTTGAATATAATATTTATATATTTTTGAATGTATTTTATTATATATGATAATATAGAAAAGTGGTATATATATAAATATATTATATATATATTCATATGCATTTTATTATTTTCACCTATATATGTATCTTTTTTTATTGAACAAAATTATGTAACCTTTTATATATTTATAAGGACAATTAAGTACTCACTTTTTATTCTATATAAAAATATGTATATATATATTTATATGTATATATTTATTTATTCAAAATTTTTTTTTTTTTTTTTTTTTTTTTTTTTTTTTTTTTTTTGTTTTTGATATTTTATAATTTA
>NC_033659.1:1827431-1828560 GCF_001601855.1 Plasmodium reichenowi | reverse complement strand
ATTTAAAAATTTTTTTTTTTTTTTTTTTTTTTTTTTTTTTTTTTTTTAAAATTTTTTTTTTTTTTTTTTTTTTTTTTTTTTTTTTTTTTTGGTTTGTAGAAGTTAATAAGATAATCGAAGTACATGATAATATTCCTTCTCCCATTATAAAAGATTATTATAACAAGAAAGTGAATGTTCATTATAATGATAGATATAAATATCCAGTGACCAGTATTAATGATGTGAATGAAAATACGTATAGAAGTTATCGTGATAATTATCATATAAGAGGAAATAATTTAAGGAATAAATTCACAAGAAAAAGGGGTGGCGGATATAGTAACGCATCGACCAATATTCTTGGAGGTAGTAATTTTTACAGAGGTTCTCGAAATTATGATTATAAAATGAATATGGATAGAAGAAACTATAACCCCTCTTATAATTATAATAAGTTTGATTTTAGAGAGGTATAAACAAAATATGCATATTATATAAGGTTGCTATATATATATATATATATATATATATATTATATTTATTTATTTACTTATTTTGTTTTGTTTTTTTTTCTTTGCAGAAAATGTACAATGATTATAATGATAACACCAGTAAGTATGATAACATGAAAAGAGATAATTTAATAGATTTTAAAAATAAAAATTATGAAGATAGTAGTAAGGCAGGTAGAAAATACAAATCAGTAACCATAGATTATGATCTTTATAGAAGACAACAAGAAAAAAAGTTAAATTCGAATAAAAGTGCAGAGAGTAACGATAAAAAGAAAAAGAAAAATGAAGAAAATAATTCTGAAAAAGTTAATAAAGTTACCACTAATGTACCTAAACGAAATGATACATTAGAAGAAGATATGAAATCAGATCACCCAAAAAGAAAAGCTATCAATGTTTATCAATACATATTAGAAGAAGGTGGAAGAGTTGATAGACTTCCAGGTTTTCGTAGAAGTTATAGAAGTTTTAAAAAAGTTGATGAAGGTAATTGGAATAATAAATATGAAAAGTCTAAAATGCAAATTGATGAAAAAATTTTTAAAAAAAGAGATCCTCCTAATATAAATGATACAAGAGCTTTTCCATCTTTAACAAGTAAATGATTGATATGAATTCATAAAAAAAAAAAA
>NC_033659.1:1822857-1825357 GCF_001601855.1 Plasmodium reichenowi | reverse complement strand
TACTAATCCAACTCTATCTTTAGTATTAAAATAATTTTTATAAGAATCAAAAATATTTTCATCTTGTTTATTTTCGATTTCAAAATAATAAATAGCTTCCATTTGGGGTATACTTTTCATCTTTTTCCTATGACTTATTACAATATTTGTAATGTGAGCATTTAAAAAAATGGTTACATTTCCTTGTAATGCATGCCCAATAATATTCAAATTTTCTTTATTCTTCATACTTAAGATACCTTTCCAAACATATTCATTGTTATTTCTTGATACATTAGGTTTATTATTATGTAGACTTTTTTCTTGAGGAAGAGAAAAAATATCTTGATTATTTAATGATATATCATTATTATTTATTTTAGCTGATGAATTATATAATAATGATTCACTATTATTATTATTATTATTTTGATTTTGATTTGTACTATTTTCCATTCCGTTATTATTACTTATATATATTGAAGGCCTATTAAATACATGTTTTGCACATGTTCTTAAATGATCACATAAATATAATTTTATTCTTGCTGGTTTATTATTCATCATATTATTTAATAATGTTTGTATAATTTGTTCAGCTTCATTTGTTGTATTGTCGTTAGGTAACTGATTTAACATTTTTTTCTCAGAATAATCTTTTATTAATTTATTTAACTCAATCGTGGAATTTATATTACCACTTTTCATGTCGTTCATATTTCCAATCCTAGGTCTCTTGTTCATTTGCTATAAATAACAAAATAGAAAAATATACATATACATTTGTCATAAAATATATATATATATATATATAATTATTAATATATATAAAATCAAATTCTTTTATAAATACCTCATAATCTATAAGGTTACTATTTTCTGAATCATATTGACTATTCATATCATCATTCATTAAACCATCCTAAAAAAAAAAAAAATAAAATAATAATGAAATAAAACGTTTAACATATACAACTATATATCTATATAAATATAGACAAGCAGTTTACATATATAAATACATAGTAAAACATAATAATATATATATATTTTTTTTTTTATTTATTTCTCTTACATTTGTATTTCTAATATTTCTCTTATTATTATTATATCGATTATTATGAAATTGGTTAGTTCTATTTATTTTCCTATGGAACTTATTATTATTATAGTTGTTGAAATTAATATTTTCAGGGTTATCTCCTGGATTTTTTTTCCTTTTATAATCTATTCTTAAAGCTCTTCCATCTACAATAAAAAAGAAAAAATAATAAAATAAAGGGGAAAAAAAAATATATATATATGCATATCATAATAATACCATTTTGGAATAGACATAGATAAATATATATAACCACGAAAGCATATATATATATATATATATATATATATATATATATATATATATATATATATATATATATGTACATTCATTTAAATATAACATTATATAACCATATACTTCACATTCAAATTATACGTTTATATACGTGAACACATACAATATCGACTTATATAAATTATAAAATGAATATACCAAAAAAAAAAAAAAATAATAATAATTATTATTATGATGACATACATGCGGATATAATATAAATTTTTATATATACATATTATACAGAATAAACATATTATAATATTTTATTAATTACTTAAAATTTTCCCGTTCATTTGTTTTAGACATCTTTTAGCCTCCTCAGGAGTACTAAAAAGAACATGAGCATATATGGCATACGGTCCGACATTTTTATTTACTTTAAGCTTTATACTTTCTATTAAACCAAATGGTTGAAATATTTCCAACAATTCATTTTCTTTTGTCTCTTTGGGTATGTTTTTTACACATAAATTTCTTAATGCTTTATCATCAAATCTATTCTCAAATTCTTTTTTACTAGTATTAAAATTACTAGTTTGATTTTGTATTTGTATATCGGTCATTTATTAAAAACGTTTTTTTTTTTTTTTTTTTTTTATTTAGTTTTTTTTTTTTTTAATTTAAAATATAATATACAACTTTAAAAGTGGAAAACAAATAAAAACTCCTTGTCTATTTTTTTTTTTTCTTTTTATATAATAAGTATTAATTCTTTTGTATATATATCTCCTTTTAGTATTCTTTTAATATTATTTTTATTTATTATTTTTTTTTTTTTTCTGTTTTCTCTTTAAAATTATTTTCATACAGAAAGATATTATAATAATAATGAATCAAAAAAAAAAAAAATATAATAAATAAAATCAATAAAAAGAATTGGAGATAGTAAATAATTAAAAATAAAAATATAAAGATAAATATATATATTTTTTGTTTCTGTGATTCTTTTATATTCTTAAAAGAAAATATTTAAAATTTCTTAAATTCTAACATTATTACAAATTTTTTGGAACGCCCCACAAAGAAAAATCATTTGGTTGCAAATTATATAAGGATATATAATTAAGTATAGAACCAAATTACTTTAGAGTCTTTTTTTTTTTTTTTTTTTAACTTTTATTGGTATATTTATTATATTCA
>NC_033659.1:1810639-1822457 GCF_001601855.1 Plasmodium reichenowi | reverse complement strand
AAATAAAACAAACGTAAAATGACTAGAAATTTTTATATCTGAAATAATATTGATAAATCTTCAAATAATATATATACACATACAGATATTATATATATATATATATATATATATATATATATATATATTATAATAGTACATTAGAGAAACCTAGAATTATGAAACCTTCTAAAAGTTTCTTAATATATGTATATTGATAATATTATAAAATGTATAAATAATTATATATATATATATATATATAAATATATGTGTAATTATAAAAACATGATAAAAGTAATAAATGGAGGTTAATATATTCCACCATATATAGTACTATATCTATAATATTTCATTTACATTATAAAATCTAATATTTCGAATCCATATATAGAATATATTGTATATATTATATATGTATATACATATATATATATACATTACATTTTTCTTGAAATATGTGATTATTTTAATATTATTTAAAAAAATAAATAAATAATACTATTCTTTAATCAATAAACAAAAAAAAGGACTCCTTTGCTAATTAAATGAAACAACTGTAAAAAAGGGTTCATTTGTTTTCTTATTATTATTTTCGAAATATTGTGAATTCTTTTTATTTTATTTTACAATATATAATCACGTATAAATTATATAAATATATGAAATATGTATAGTACATCTTTTTATATTAAGAAATATATATAATATATATAAAATGAAGGGGAAAAAAAAAAAAAAAATAAATAAATAAGTAAAACATAGAAAAGATGATATAAAATAAATATTGGTATTATATTTACATAACATATATAAAACATTAATTATGAGATTTTTTTATTTTCTTTCTTTTATATATATATATATATATATATATAATAAAAATATATATCAATTTGATGTTCAATTTTATTTATATATATTCTTATTATTTTTTTTTTAACTGAATTTTCAAAATTGTTCATAAATATAAATTATTATAAAAAAATATATTTATTTTTATTATATAATTTTTTTTATATATATAAAATAAAAAAATGCATATATATATATATAATATATTTAAGGGAAAAAAAGAAAATGATTTTATAAAAAAAATACAGAAATTAAATAAACATTATAAAAAAAATAAAGAAAGAAAGAAATAAACTTAAAAATTTTTTGAAATTCTTCCATTAAAATTAAAATTTATTATTTCAATTACAATAATGTTTTCACAACAAGTTTATTCATTATATATTTCATTTATACATAATAATATTTATAATATTATTAAAATAAATATTTAAAAAAAAAAAAAAAAAAAAAAAAAAAAAAGTTTAAATATTTATATATTTTATACTATTATATATTAATTAATATTAATATAAATTTATATTATATTGAAAAAAAATTTGTGATTACATATATAACATATATTTTTTTTTATTTATAAATAATATTATATAAATAAAAATATAAGTATTAATATAATAAAATAATAATAATAATATATAGGTTTTTTATAATATATATAATATATATATTTATATATTTATATTATGCAATAAAGAACATTATAATATTAATATAGGTAATATATATAGTAAAAATATTATAATAAATATATATATATATATGTATATTTTTTATATATGAATTTGTTATTTTTTATATTATATATATATAAATTAATATATATAATTATGAATAGCAATATATATAATATAATGTTCTTCAAATGGTATATATAATAAATAATAAATATATTTTTTATATAATAAATTTTTTTTTTTTTGTTTTTTTTTCATATATATATTTCAAAATGCACTGGTATAAATTTATAATCCCCTAAAAATAGGTTATGGGGTTTTTTATTAATACATGCATGGAAACGCACTATTTTATATTCATTTAAAAGGAAACAATAAATAAAATATAAAACATATAATAAATATATGTTTATTTTATAAATATTTATATACTTTTCAATTTTAAGGATAATAATAATGATTTTTTTCTATTTTTTTATTATGACGTTATAAAACATTTTATGTTCCCTTAAGAAGTAACGAATTATATATATATATATATATATATATGTTTAATTATTTATATACTTGTATATATATTTTGTATATAAGAGAAACTATGTTATATAATTTTATTTTTTATTCATATATTTCATAATAAATCATATGTTTAAGTTTTATTTTATATGCAATTCTCATAAGCGATATATTCACATTTTAAATAATATAGAAACATTAAAAAAATATAAAAAGTAAATGTTAATAACTTATATATATATATAAACAAATATATTGATGTATTTATTAATCCTTGTATTTTTTTTTTTTTTTTTTTTGCACACACATATATAAATATATATTTTTTATTATAACCTGTTCATAATAATTTATATATATATATATATATATATTTCATTTTGGCTGATTAGTTAAAACATTATTTCCTGTACATTCATAATTTTTTGTAATTTTTTTTTTTTTTATTATCTGCATTGATTTAACTGTTTGTTATTTTAAAATATAATTCACCATATAATGGTATCATAATATTATCTCTTTTGCTTTATTAAAGATTCGAAAAGGAAAAGTGGTCTAAAATATAACATATTGCAAAGATATGTATTCATTAAATAAACGATATGTCTTATTTTTACAAAGATATTATATATATTACTATATAATTTATTTTTGTGTTCTTGAATAATGCTTTCCAAAAAAAAAAAAATTAATAAAATAAAAAAAATAAATAATAAAACAAATAAAACAAATAAAACAAATAAAACAAAATAAAACAAATAAAACAAATAAAACAAAATAAAAAAAAATAAAAAAAACGTAAAAACAAGTGTAAAACAGAATGAAATAAAAATAGAGAAATTTTTAACTTAATCCCATAAAAGAATAAGGGAAACTCACAAAAAAAAAAAAAAAAAATACTTTTAAACGATTAAAAATTATAAATAAATAAATAAATATATATATATATATATATATATATATATATATCATTTAATTTGCTGATAATTAGATAAGGTTTTATACAAACTTTTTCATTTTTGGCACAAATATATTAAATGATAAAAAAATAAAATTATTTTTTTATAGCTCCAATCCTAAATATTTCTTCCTATTTATTTTTATGTAAGGTTTCAATTTTTGTTCTTTTTTATATGTTTATTATAAGAAATCGAACTTTCTATAATTCTCTTGGATGCTTCTTTATTAATTGTTAATGATCTTTTTTCTTCCACATTTGTTTTTGCTTTTTCTTTTATTTCTTTCATTAAAGCTTGTACATTTTTTAACTCATTTTTAATAGGGTGATTAGTTAAGACATCACCAGATAACTTTAAGTAAGAATAAAAAATAGAACAAATAGAATACGCAAGAAAGGAATTATATTCCGCATATTCAATAGGAGTTAACACGTTTTCTAAATCTTTTATATTAAAGTTTTCATTTAATAATCTGAAACTTTTTTGAAACTCCTTAATAGGGAGGTCTATACTTTTGACTGATTCCGTACCAACATCTTTTTTTGTTTTTGTTTCTATACTTTCTTCTTTATCAACAGTTTTATTTTTAGTAATTTCTTCCATGGTAACTTAAAAGAATAAATAAAATATATATATGTATATATAATAATAATAATTATTATAATAATAACATATAAGTTATATGAATATATATTTCTAAATTTATATATTCATTTTATAATAAATGTCTTTAAAAAAAATTGAAAATTACATAATATAAAAATAAAATCTTTATCTATAATATATTATATTATTTATTCTTGTTATTCCTTTTTTTTTTTTTTTTTTCTATATTTTAAACATTTTTATATTATATATATGTATATATTCATCAGTATTAATTCAATTAATAGTATATATATATATATATTATTGATTAAAGTCCATTCCTTTTTTTGAAATACGATAATTTATATAGAACCTACAATCATATTTTGTAGAAATAAATCATCTTCATAATTTTTTGTTCTCTTAAAAAGATAAGATTGCGTCGTATCGTATATATTTGTATATGTAGTTTAAAGCACTTAACCTTTTTAAAATATATAAATACATATATATAATATATATATCCTTTTATTATAATATGTTACCATAATAACAAGAAACATATACAAAAATCCTTTTAGAAGTATTTTATTTTATCTGTTTTTTCATTAATTTTTCTATAAAATATACTTCCTTATATGATTAATGTTATATAAAATTTTTATTTAATATTTATAATAAGAAAAAAATATAAACGAAAATCATACTTTTGTTCAAATTTTAAATTTATATAGATGTACAATTTTACATATATACAATTCATCAAATTATTGTGCCATATATTATATATAATATAATGTAATATATAATGTATATAATATAATGTATATAATATAATGTATATAATATAATGTATATAATATAATGTACATAATATAATGTACATAATATAATATAATATAATATAATATAATATAATATAATATAATATAATATAATATAATATAATATAATATAATATAATATAATATAATATAATATAATATAATATAATATAATATAATTATAATATAATCCTCATATAAAAAAGTAATAATATTCACAAAGGCACTTCAATATTATAAATATATATATATATATATATATATATATATATATATATATATAATTAATGAGACTTTAAAAATAAATATTACATTTGATTTATTTTTATTTATTTATATAAATAAATAAAATATGTTTTGAGTATAGTGTTTATAATAAAATGTACATTTTCAGATATTATTTTAATATATGTACTGGTAATAAAATATATAATATATATGTATGTATTAATACTATTATATACTTTTCTATATTATATTAATTTAGTAGAATAAGGGAAATGTGAAGTTCAATAAAATAATAGAGGAAAAGAATTCTGAATTTTTCTTTTCCCTTTTTTGTATTATAATATATATATTATATATATATATAATATATAGTAGAATTACATTTTGTAAAAGTGTGCTTCACATTTTTTATTTTTTGTAAATTTTGTTTATCACTTAAAAAAATAAAAATTTATGAGTGTTAATATTATATTATATATATAAATTATATTTATATAGAATATTTTATGTTATAAAAATTATTACTCATATTTTTATTTTAAAACTCTTTTATTTTATATTTTTTTTTACATATAATATAAAATTTAAGTAAAAAAATTTATGAATATATTATATATAATATTATATATAATAATATATTATATTATATTACAATGCATTTGACTTTTTTTTAACAATAATATATATATATATATATATTTTTTCTATATAAATGAACAATTTATTAAAGGATGTTATATATATATTTATTATATATTATTTATTATAATTATATATAATACATTTTTAATAGTATATATTATATATATATATATATATATATTATATATATATAGATGATAGAAAAAAGAATTATATAAATATATATTGTTTTGATATGTAATTTTCTTTTTTCTTGAAATATATATATATATATATATATATATATATATATATATATATATATATATATATATATATATATTTATATTTATATTTATATATATATATAATTATAGAATATGTTATTTTTTTTTTAATAAATATAATAGTGATAAAATTATAGTCCATACATTTTGGTGATGTTTTCTGGCCAACCATTTTATTTCAGGCAGAAAAAACTAGAAAAAAAAAAAAAAAAAAAATTAAATAATAAATATATAAATATATATATTTATTTATATAATATATGATTGTATTGAAAATGTTAAAATGAGTGAATTGAATATTATTGATAATAATGAAAAACATAGTAAATATAAATTATATAAATATTGTAGAAATTATATAAATGATTTTAAAAATAAATATATGATGGGTTATTCATCGAATTTGTATAAAAATAGTCCCAACAAATATTACTACGATACGCGAAATAATAATAATAATAATAATAATGGTTATTATTACCATAATTATAATAATGGTTATCAAATACGAAATAAAAGAAATCGTAGTTTTGAGACTGTAAGTAATTCAAAAAACAAACATAAAATTTCGAAAAAATATAAATATAATAATGAACCCCATGAAAGTTTTAGAGACTATGATTACAAAAGCAAACCTAGTTATTCTTCTGTAAAAAAAATTTATGATAGAGAACAGAAACGTTATAACAAGATGTTTGTGGAATCAAGGTATAATGAAAATCATAAGAATAAATATATAAATAATTACAATCTATCAAGGAAAAGAAATTATTATTCTTATAAAAAAAAAATATACACTGATAGAAGAAATTTTGATACGCATTTTGGACAAGGTAATATAATATATAATAATGAATATTATTTAATAAATGATGGTTCAAGTTTAAATAAAAAACGGTTTCATTATGCTAAGGGTAGTTTTAGAAGTAGATCCAGAAGCAAAAATTATAATACCTATAATTTGGAAAACTCAAAGAAAATGAAATATAGTAGTAGACATAACATTTATAGATATCATAATGGAAATAAAAATAAATCCATCTCAAGATGGGAAGATAATTATACATATAAAGATATATATCAACCCTCAAGTTCCTTGTATAAATACAAACGGAGGAGTAATTTTACGAAGGATGACAATTCTATAAAATCGAAGATGCATTATGAAAATAAAAAGACGGATCACCTTTATAGTTATGAGGACAAATATTACAACAAGTATGATGACAAATATGATGACAAATATGATAACAAGTATGATGACAAGTATGATGACAAGTATGATGACAAGTATGATGACAAGTATGATGACAAGTATGATTATGGAGAAGAAGAACATAGACAAGAATATTATGAGAAGAAAAAAATATCTTTTAATAATAGTACTAATAATAGGAGGAGTATAAATTATGATGATGTTCAAAGAGAATTAAAGAAGAGGAAAAAAAAAAAATATTCAAATGAATCCAAAGTTTATGATTCATTAAAAAGAGATGAAACTAATCATCATACTACTAATAATTCTTATTTAAATGAGATAAATAAAAAAAATTCGAATTTATCAAATAATTATGTAGCAGTAAGAAATAAAAAAAGAGATAAAGAATATATCAGTGATAGTAATAAAAGTAGGTTTTCAAATAAAGGTAGCTATTATACGCAAAAGAAAAAATTGCATGTAGACAAGTATGATAAAGATTCACATAATAGAACTATTTCTAGAACGTCATCCGATTATTATTCTAGAAAAAAATATACACATAAAAGAAATAGGACGAAAACATCTGATACAGAAGATAAAAAAGAAAGGAAAAAGAAGAAAAAAAAAAAGGAAAATAATGAATCAGATGATGAAATTGTTCATTTTAGTTGGAAGAAAGGTATGCTATTAAATAATTCCTTTTTAGTTATAAGAAAAATGGGAGATGGGACATTTGGTAGAGTTTTATTATGTCAACATATAGATAATAAAAAATATTACGCTGTAAAAGTTGTTCGAAACATAAAGAAATATACACGCTCAGCTAAAATTGAAGCAGATATTTTAAAAAAAATACAAAATGATGATATTAATAATAATAATATTGTTAAATATCATGGGAAATTTATGTATTATGACCATATGTGTTTAATATTTGAACCATTAGGTCCATCATTATATGAAATAATTACAAGGAATAATTATAACGGATTCCATATAGAAGATATTAAATTATATTGTATAGAAATATTAAAAGCTTTAAATTATTTACGTAAAATGTCTTTAACGCATACAGATTTAAAACCTGAAAATATTTTATTAGATGATCCATATTTTGAAAAATCATTAATAACTGTTAGAAGGGTTACTGATGGAAAAAAAATACAAATTTATAGAACCAAGTCTACTGGTATAAAATTAATTGATTTTGGTTGCGCAACATTTAAAAGTGATTATCATGGTTCTATTATTAACACTAGACAATATCGAGCTCCAGAAGTTATATTAAATTTGGGTTGGGATGTATCTAGTGATATGTGGAGTTTTGGTTGTGTTTTGGCTGAATTATATACAGGTTCCTTATTATTTAGAACCCATGAACATATGGAACATCTGGCCATGATGGAAAGTATTATTCAACCTATACCAAAAAATATGTTATATGAAGCAACCAAAACAAATGGATCCAAATATGTAAATAAGGATGAGTTGAAATTAGCTTGGCCAGAAAATGCATCCAGTATTAATTCTATTAAACATGTTAAAAAATGTTTACCCTTGTATAAAATAATTAAGCATGAACTATTTTGTGATTTCTTATATTCCATATTACAAATAGATCCAACACTTCGACCGTCACCCGCCGAATTATTAAAGCACAAGTTCCTTGAAGAAAATTATGAGTACTATTAACATAACATAAAAGTGACACCAAAAGGGTGCAATGATATAAAATATATATATATATATATATATATATATATTATTTCATGTGAAGCTTAAATATTACTCTTTACTTTAATTCATTTATTTTTATTAATTATTATTAATTTTTATTAATTTTTATTTGTTTCTCACACATTTATTTTTTTAATGTTATTTATAAAAATTACTTATATTTTTATTATATATATATATATTTTTTTTTTTTTTTCAATAAACCCTTATAATATATTGAATTAATCTTTTTTTTTTTTTTTTCTTTTAATATTAGATATGTCAGTTTTAGAATAATAAAATGAGGGAAATGTTTTATCCCCCCCAAATTATGATTTATTTCTAGATAGTTAATATTTTATATGTTACCATATACATATATATATATATATATATATATATATATATATATATATCATATATAAATATTAATATATATATATATATCATATATAAATATTAATATATATATGTACAAATAACAGCTCATTCCTTTTTCATAATTCGTTAATCGCACATATATCCTTTTAGATAAATGAAATAAGAAAAAATAATTATTATGTTTTTGTCTTATTAACATTTAAATTTTAATTTAAAATATATATATATATAATAATTATTTCATATAAAAATAGAATAATTCTTTATTATTTTATTTGTTCAGTACAGGGTCGTCAAAAGTTTCCTTGCTTGAAATCCATTTCCACCTAAAGAAAAGTGCATATTGAATATATATATATGTATATATTTATATACATTATTTGATGGAACACATATATATGTATATATATATATATATATATTTTTTACCTGTTAGCATGTAGAAATATTCCAACTTGTTAATATCAAAGTTGTATATGACATTTTGATTATATAAATGGGCAAGATAGTTTTTAAATTCTCTTATGGTAAAGTTTCGAATGATTTTTATTTGTTTTTTATGAATACCTAAAAGTTCAGGTTGGAAGTTTCTTCTATTTTCTCTATCCCAACACGTTGAAGCTATTTTAAAACACCTCTTATATTTAGAAGTATCCCATTGTAATAATAATTTTGGAATAGTAAAATAATAGGTTGGAATGTATCCATTATATTTAGTATTTTCAAAATTAATAGATAAATATTCAGAAACACTTAAATTATAATTAAATTGATCTAAACATATTAATAAAGGGAACTGATTTTGTTTTTTCAAATGTTCAAATAATGCATATATACATAAATTTGAATATGCTGAATTATTTATTCCTATTTTAGATAATTCTAATAAATTAGTAGGTAACGCAAATTTATCTAAAAGATTTGGTATTTTAATATTATCATAATAAAATTTATATAATTTTTGTTTACATTTGAATTTTTCATTTTCGTTTAAATTCTTATAATTTTCATCATTTAATATTTCTGTTTCTATAGCTTTCTGAATAATATTTTCATATATCCTTTTATTATATAATAAATGTGTCCCATCTAAACAAGTATTATTTATTATATTTTTATTAACTAATATTTCTTTTAAAAATGTTTCATTTATTTTTACAATATCTTCAAGAAATTGTCTACTTAGTTCTGGCTGTATATATAAATTTGTATTACTACGTACGATATTATTTATATCGAATTTGTATTTTTTTACATCTGGGATAAATATAACAAACCATTTATTTAATTTAGCCCATAGGACGACACTATTCAGAATACAACTTTTTCCAGTACCCCTTTTTCCATCAATAAATATGCTTCTACTTTGATAAAGAGATGTGCATTTTCTATTCCTATTATTACTAGTATTACTATTATTCATATTTATTTCATCGTCGTTTTCTTTTATATTATTGTTTATATACTTCTCTATTAATTCTCTTGTATCATTCTGCACACTCTCACATTCCCTATACCTATCATAATAACAAGATACATTATCTCCTTTTTTTAAAAAATAATTATCTAAACCAAGAGATTCTCTTTCTTCTTTTAATTTATAAACATCTTGACAATATTTTAACTCCTTAATAATTTCATATGTCTGTTTTCTATATAACAAGCCGACTCCTTTAATATTAGATATATTAAACTTATTATTATTATTACTACTGTTTTTATTTAATTCGTTCATAAATATATGAAAATTCTCATCATTATCTGTATGCATTAATATATCCTTAGGTAATTCACCAGCTAATCCCTCAGGGAATAAATTATCTAAATATTCTTTTTCAAAAATAAAATATTTATCTATATTTTTGAAACAAAAATCAGATGAATACATTTCTTTTCTTATTTTATTATCATTTGTTACATTTATATACATATTTCTATTAAAAAAAAAATTAGCAATATTCCGTTTTACTTTGTTATCTTCAATATTTAATAATTTCTTATATCTTTCTTCTTCATATGGATAGGCGACTAGCTCTTTGTTAAATATTTTGGAAAAATCATCATTAAGTGTTTTATTGCTTTCTCTATAACTACGATGTACTCTGCTACTATTACTGATGGAGGGAATATTATAAGTGTTGAATGAACGAAAAATAGTCAAACAATTTTTCATAATAAGTTGGTGCCTTTTAAATAGCATAACGTATTCAAATTATATGTTCTCTCATCAAAATAAATAAATAAACATATGTATATATATATATATATATATTATTTACACCTTGAAGATATAAAGAATGAACTAAAAAATAATATAGCATTTATGTTATATGTGTGTATATATAAAGTAATATAAACATATATTTTATTATATATACTTTTTTTTTTAATTTGACGAAAAAACTGTGCCCCCCAAATATAAAGGCAACAAAAAAAAAAAAAATATATATATATATATAATAAAATATATATGTTAATATACCAATTAAAAACAAAATATATATACTTATTTTTTTATAATATATATATATATATATATATATATATATATATTTGAACGTTGCTGTTTCTATTTTAATAGATTCGCACATTTATAAAACTCATATTTTAATATTACATATATTAAATAAAACACCGAAATGTCGAAATTTATAATTTATGTAATATTTTTTATAAATACGTAATCTTAATAGAATCTATTATATAAGAATATTATTCTGTAAGTATTTCTATTATATTATTTTTATAATGATCTACAAATTATTATATTTAATACTTCAAAAATATATATATATAATTATATATTTTTTTATGTTCAAATAAGGGTAAAATATAAAGTGTTAAATTAAAAACATAAAAAAAAAAAAAATAATAAAAAAAAAAATAAATAAATAAATAAATACATATATTATATATATACAACAGCCTAATTAATTTTGGGGATATATTTATGTCCCTTTAACCAAATATTAAAAGCATAATATAA
>NC_033659.1:1802444-1810261 GCF_001601855.1 Plasmodium reichenowi | reverse complement strand
TTTTTTTTTTTTTTTTTCATTGCTTGTATAATGTATTGTATAGTTCTTTTTTCAAATGCAATATATTTTTATATATAGTTTGATTATTTAAATGTTCGTATTCATTTTCAGAGTCTGAATAAAATTTGTTTCTCCTTCTTTCTTCTTCATCTTCATCATCGAGTTCTGCTTCCCTAGCTAGCTTTTTTAGTAAGGAATCTTTTTTTTTAAGAATTAATTTATCTTGAAATTCAATCATTTTATTTGCGCATTCAATAGCTTTATTTATTTTTGCATAATCTTCTTCATTTATACTTTTTAGATAATCTAATTCTTGTAGATCTTGTATATTAATTCCTACTTTTTCCAGAGAAGTTTTCCATTTATATATTTCTGTTTCGGTAATAAAACAAATACACTTTCCTAAAATGATAAAAAAAAAAAAAAAATATATATATATATGTATATATATATATATATATATATATATATATATATATATATAATATTTTTTATGTTAAATTTATTACCCTTTCTAAAATTTCGAGCTGTTCTGCCTGAACGATGAACAAACGTTATGTCCGATATTGGACAATTTAGTTGTATTATTAAATCACACTTATCTAAATCTATTCCTCTACTGAGTACATCGGTACAAAATAAAATTGCCTTATGATTTTGTTGTGAGAATTTGTTTATATTTTCAAGTCTTTCTTTTAATTTTTGTTTAGAATGTATACTATATATATTAAGTTTATTTTTTATATATAAATTAGATCTATACTTTTTAGGTATGGATGATTCCAAATTATTATGTAGAAATAAATGTTTAAAAATAGCATTCAATTGTTTTGCACTTTTTATGGTATTAACAAAAATAATTATTTTGTTTATCTCATCATTTTGATGTGTATCTTGAGGATGTTCCCATTTATTATTATCATGATGATCATTATGATCCTTATTATTTGTATCATAAGAAAAGTAAGATTTGATTAAATAAAATAATTTACATACAATATCTCTTTCATTCAATTTAACTATATATAATGTTAACAATTCAGGTAATATATTTGAATTATCATTATATACATTTTGTTCGTTCGATAAATTAATAATAAATGATTTATCTTTACGTATAATTATGGAATTTAATAATTTTGTCATATTATCATTTTGTAACTGAACTGTCAAACTTAATGTAGCGGATAATAAAAATGTTTGAATTAGTTTTTTTTTTTTATCTCCTACAGATTTATAAATATGTTTAGCTATATAACTAATATCTTTCATAAAGGATATTTCTATCATTTTATCTATTTCATCACATACAAGATATCGTATATTTTTCATTTCATATATATATTTTATTGGATTTTCTAAATGTAGAAAATATTTTAATCTTCCAGGAGTACATATAAGTATTTCTGGTTTTTTCCTAAGAATTCTTTTTTGCTTATTTAAATTTAAACCTCCAATAATTGTAGAAATGAATAAGTTAATATATTTGTTTATATAATTAAAATGTTTTAATATTTGTAATGCTAATTCTCTTGTTGGTACTAATATAAGACATCTAAATTTTTGTATATTCTTAAATTTCTTTTTATATTCTTTTAATTTATTTATAAGAATATTATTTAATATAGGTAAACAAAATGTTAACGTTTTACCTGTACCTGTTTTAGAAATAACAACAATATCATTTTTATCATTAATTGATTTTTCTAAGGTTTTCGATTGTATTTCTGTAGGTTTAAAAAAAGCATTATCAAATAATGATTTCATAACATTATGTAAAATAAATATTTTACCACCATTATTCCAATTATTACAATGTATTTTATATTTTATATTATTATCTTTTTCTAATTCTTCTTCAGTTTTAATAATTCTTTCAATATTAAATAATTCTTTTTTTTTACTTGAATTTTCGTTACTACTGCTATTAATATTAGATATATTTACATTCTCAGTTGATTTCTTTTGTCCTCTTTTTTTTCCATTTTTTTGTTCTCTTTCTTCTTCTCCTTCTCCTTCTTCGTCTTTTTTCAAATTATTATCTGTTGTATTTATTTGCATATTACTATTTATAATTTTTTTTTTCTTTTTACCTCTCTTTCTTTTCCTTTTTCGTTTTTCTATAAAATTATTATCTTTTATTATCTTCTCATTATTATTATTATTTATATCAAAATGTTCTAACCTATCGTTCTCCAATGATTCCTCAATTTTTATTTTCTTGTCCTCTCGAGATATGCAACCTAGAGTTGTATCATTTTGATTCTCACTTTTTGTGGAATCTTTTTTTCTTTTGAGAGATAACTTCTTCTTACTTTCGTTATTTTTAGAATCATTCTTACATTTATTTCCGTAATGTAAATTATGACTATTTAAATTATCTGTGCTCAAAATTTTTACATTGCTTCCTTCTGCCTCTTCAATAGAAATTAGCCCTTCCTTCTTCAACCTGAAATGTAAATAAAATAAAATAAAAATAAAAATAAAATAAAATAAAATGAAATGAAAATAATGGATATAATAAATATTTATAAATATATAATATATATATATATATATATATATATATATATATATATATAGATGACATCCAAAAAATATATTTTTTTCCCTTTTTTAAATATTTACTCTTTAAATAGAGAAGGTTTTATTTTAAGGGGCTTAAAATTCATGTTACTGGTTTGTTTCATTTTTTTTTTTTTTTTTTCATAATATGGTCTTTTTTTCTATTTTATAAAAAAAAAAAAAGGGAAAAAATTAACTTGAATATTATTATATATATGAAATATATATATAAGATATATAATCTTATAGATCTATTTTATAAAATAATCTTCATATTAGAAAAACAGCAAGAAAAAAAGAAAAAGGAATTACATAAGGGAAATAATAAATATAAACAAAATATTTATATATATATATATATATATTTAATTCATTCTATTATATGTATAACTAAATTATATGTAGTTGTATATACATAAATATTTATAATATATGATATATATTATAATAACATTATTTTGCATATAAAAATAATTAAATAAAATAAAATAAAAGCAAACTTGAGAAATTATACATTTGAAGGTAAAACATAAATTATGGATTATAATTTTATATATTATTTTTTTATTTTTATAGTTATAAAAATAATAAATCCCCTTCTTCAATGCACTATATAATATATATATATATATAATATATATATTTATTTATAATATATAGTATGATTTTGTTCTATAAATATTATACATATTAAATATTACAAATCATAGATATATATTATACATAATATTATATATATTATACATATGTATGTATTATAAAATATTATTATTATATATATATATAATTATATTGTATTATATATAATATGTATGTATTATAAAATAATAATATAATATATATAAATATTTTAGCTCAACTATAAAAAAATAAGTGAACCCCTGCTAAAAATAATAAAAAATAATTCATAATACTATATATAATACATTACTCAAAACTTTATATATATATTATATAAATATATATGCATATGTTTTTTTTTTTTGTTATTATTTTTTTTTTTTATATATTCTGTTGTTTTCTGGAATATTTATTAGGAAGAAGATATATGTTTTTATGAGATATTCATAATTATGATGTAATTATATACATACGATTTTCAAATAAATATAGATATATGGTATGATTTAAATACATATTCTATATATACATATTATTTTTTTATTATCCTTCTTATTCAACTATTATTTTCTTAATGTTAAACCTAATATTTTTTTAATGATAAAATTATATATATATATATATATATATATATATATATTTATTTATTTATTTATTTTTTTATGTATGTATTTTTTATTGTATTATATTATATATGTATATTTTTATGTTCATATTCTCAACTTGCAATATAAATATATTTTTAAATATATATATAATATATCCTATTTGTATAAATATATATATTATTTATTTTATTTTGTATTTATTTTTTTATTAAATCAAAAGTTATTGTTTATTTTCCAAATAAAAACAAAATATATGTATTTTTGTTTTATTATGGTTTATTTTTTTTTTTACATTTAACACTTAATATATTTTATTTAAATTTTTTTTTTTTTTTTTTTTTTTTTATGTCTGTTAAGTATTTTATTTTTTCTACTACTGTAAAGAATAAAAATAGTATATTATTATTTCCCAAATTGAATTTTTTTTTTAATATATCAAAAATGAGTATAAGTATTTACAAAAGTAAAGTATTTAATAGCAAGGATATTGTGGATATTAGCATACATGAAAAAAATTTGAAAGTAGAACCTTCCAGCTTTAAAGATTGTTTTTATAGATTGAATGATGAAAGAATAAATATTGACGAATTAGAAAATAAAATAGAATATCACTTATTAAATGGTAAAATTAGCAATAATAATAATAATAATAATAATTATGAGAATAGTGTGAAGAAAGAATATATTGTTGAAAAAGATCAAAATGATGAGAAATGTAATAATAAAAAAACAAATGTTTTTGATATAAAATTAAATAATGATTTAAATTATAATATGCATTTAACATATAATAATTTGGAAGAAATAAAATGTTTGTATTTTTTCTTTTTAATTAATATTTTAAGATTTAAAAATAATTTAGATCTAAATGTTATTCGAAGTATATGTACTCATATTAATAATATTTCAAATAATGACAAGAACAATAATCAATATATGTGTATTGATAAGATAAAAGAAAATTCTTTGTATAGTTTAAAATTAAAAGATTTTTTTGTTTCTGTTTTAAAAAAATGTGGTAAGAATGAATATAATTTGAATGATTTTAATAGATCTATACATATAGTTATTGAAAAGAGTAGTGTCATATTTTTGAATACTTATAAAATTGTTTCTTCATGTAAATATTTAACTTGTTGTTTTGCCAATCTTTTAGAAGTTTTTAATTTAAATTATGATATTTTGTTTATGAATTCATTTAATAATAATATAAATAATAGTAATATCAAATCTATTAAT
Organism: Plasmodium reichenowi; assembly: GCF_001601855.1. Lineage (NCBI taxonomy): Eukaryota > Apicomplexa > Aconoidasida > Haemosporida > Plasmodiidae > Plasmodium > Plasmodium reichenowi. Next base: position 1,805,228 of record NC_033659.1, on the reverse strand, counting down.
AACATAGTATCGAATTTAAAATGGATGTTACACGATTCAAAAATTGAAAAAAATTCAAACTTATCAAAAAAGTTTAGTTCCAACATTTTGTTATATATCTATACGCAAAGTAAATTGACCGATGAATGTGAATATTTTATGAATCTTATTAATCAAAATTTTAAAAATTCAATTGAATCCTTTACTCATGAATATAACGAAGAAATGACATCCATTGATACTTATATTAATATTTTATGTAATAATATGAATCAAACATTATATATATATATAGACAATTTATTAAATATGTGTAAAAATATTATGCCATTATATATAGAAAAATTAAATGAATTTTTGTTATCTGAAGAAAAAATTATTACTCATAATGTAAATTTTAAAAAGCCCCCAGTTGACGGAATTATTTTAAAAGATATGGAAAAACAGGAGGATGAACATAAAGGTGACATTAAATTAAATCTTGTAAACATATATGAAAAGAATATATTAGATAAAATTGAATTAATGTTTAAACAAATAAGTGAACAAGCACAAAAGAATAATCTTCCTAATTCTAATATAATATATAATAAAAACGAAAATGATAATACTCATAAAAATCAATATAGGTGCCTGAATAATAGTCCTGTTGAAATGTTAAAAAAATTGAACTGTGTATTTATAAATGTTACTCATCTTATTACAGATATAATCATGCATCTTAATATTTTGAATGATATACGAGCATATAACAAGGCCATTTCGCAACATATGAAGCAGAAAAAAGTATCTAGTTGTGTACATAATGTCGGCGTAGGTTGTAATGAATTTAAGAATTTCTTATACTCATTTTTATCAAGTGAAAATAATTTATTATTAAATAAATCATATGTAAATAAAGACAAAAAACTTGTTACTTCCCATTTTTATGATTTCCTTGAAAAATATTTCTCACCATATAAATATGAAGAAGAATTAAATGAAATATTATTACCTAAAAATATCAACTTTAATTTAAAAACAGCTAAAGGATGTAAAGATTTTACAGGTGAGGATATGCAATTGAGGAATATATTTTTTGAATATATTAAAAAAAAATTCTTATTACATGGAGCTGTTGAAATAGATACGCCTATATTTGAATTGAAAGAAACATTAATGAATAAATATGGTGAAGATTCGAAATTAATATTTGATTTAAAAGATCAAGGAGGGGAAAATTTATCCTTAAGATATGATTTAACTGTACCATTGTATCGTTTTATTAATACAAATAATATTAGTTATCTTAAAAGGTTTCATATAGGAAAAGTATATCGAAGAGATGAACCAAGTATGAATAGAGGACGCTTCAGAGAATTTTACCAATGTGATTTTGATATAGTTGGAAAGTTTGATACACTACGTACAGATTTTCATATATTATATATCTTTTGGGATATCTTATATAATTTAAGAAATGTTCTTGGTAATTTCAAATGTAAACTAAATCATAGAAAAGTATTAGAATATATGTTATTATCATGTAATATACATAAAGATAAAGTAAAAACTGTATCTAGTAGTATAGACAAATTAGATAAAATAACTTTTCAACAATTCAGAGATGAACTATTAAATGACAAAGGAATACATATTGAAGCAATAGATAAAATTGAGCAATATATATCTAAGACATTGAGTTTATCACCTTTTCTTGTTATTGAATTTTTAAGAAATGATTTAAATGAATCAACCCTAAATGAAGAATATAAATTAGAAATACAAAATTGTATAAACCATTTAGAGCAAATATTTGATTTGTTGAAACATTTTAATATGCTTAATCAATTTTCTTTTGATTTATCATTAGCAAGGGGTTTAGATTATTATACCGGAATTATTTTCGAATTTGTACTTCTTTCCGAAACGAATGTAGGTAGTGTAGCTGCAGGGGGAAGATATGATTTTTTAATAAGAAATAAGAGAAGAGAATATCTTCCATCTGTTGGTGCCTCGATAGGTATAGAGCGTATAATAACAATTGCTGAAGAATTTATAAGAAAGAAAAACTTATTTTGTAAAACAAAAGAGGAAACTACAAATAAAGATAACAAAAATAATCAAAATCATGTAAATCTTCAAATTGATGAAAATGCTCAAAATAAGAAGAAACCAAATATATCTAATAAGGAAATAAAACCAAAAAGCAGCAACAAAAAAAACAACAGTAATAATAATAATAATAATAATAGTGAGAATAGTAATAAATTAAATATGAAAGATAATGCTGTTGATGTTCTCGTATGCAATATTAAAAAGGATTGCTTCAAAGAAATTGTTGAGTTATGTACAAAATTATGGGAAAATGATATTGCAACGGAATTTACTTATGTCAAAGATCAAAAAATACAAAAACAATTAGTATATGCTCTTGAAAAGCAAATACCACTTGTTCTTATTATAGGAGATGAAATTGAACAAGGTATTGTTAAGTTAAGAGAAATCACTTTAGATAAAGATAAATCAACTGGAGAAAAAGAAATTAACATAAATGAGTGTATTCAAGAAATAAAGAAATATTTTACACACAACTGCAAATGGAAACAGAATATTACCAATATTTTATTTGAAAAAAAGCAATAATCTTTTAAAAAAATATATATCTATATATAATATATATTTTTGGATATTTTTATTATATAATATATACACATCAAAAAAAAAAAAAAAAAAAAAAAAAAAAAAAAAAAAAAAAAAAAAAAAAAAAAATAAAAATTATAAATTTTATTTTTTTTTTTTTTTTTTTTTTTTTTTTTAATTTTT
>NC_033659.1:1793309-1802344 GCF_001601855.1 Plasmodium reichenowi | reverse complement strand
TTATATGATGTAATAAATTATGAAAAATGTGTAGAACTGGAAAGAAATATAAGGATAGAGACAGGAACAGAAGATAAGCTAAATTTAAAGAATTGCTCATGTTATAATAAGGAAAATTGTTCAGAAGAATGTAATAAAATAAATATTAGTAGTTATAAATTTAAAAAAGATGAAGATGATATATTAGGAGAAATAATAGATAATGAAAAGGAAAAAGAGAATATCGAAAGTAATATTGGTTTAATAACACAAAGAGTATTTTCTATATATACAAATGTTATAAAGAAAGCAAAATTGGAAGGTACATATAATATAAATTTAGAAACCGATAATTTTATAAGAAGAGATATATTTAGATTAGTATTTCATAAATATATTCTACAAAATACTAGGAATAAAATTAAACAAATTCAATGTAAGGATACGAAAAACATAATTTCTTTAGCAAATCCTTTACATATAAAAGACGTAGAATTAAATAAAATAAATAGTGACACTATAGCAAATTTAATGAATAATTATATAGGTATACAAAAAAATTTTCTTGGAAAACATTATATGAATCTTATATATAATGAATTAATATTTATAGAATATAATAATCAATTTAATGAATTTAATACGGAATATAAAAATATACGTACAGATTTATTTTGTTGGGCTTATATTACAAGTCTAGATAGAGAAAAACAAAAGGGATTATATAAATTATTAAAAGAATTATCATATTTACCATATGAATTAAATAAAAAAGCAAACTTATCACTACAATTATCTACATTATTTCAATTTTTATATTTCTCACCTAATCATTCCTTTTTAAAAAATCATTCAGATGGTGGTTATGACAATTTAGATAATGGAAAAAAAATTACTTGCATTTATATTCCTTCAGAATATGAACATAATCAAGTATTAATTAAACTATATAAAAATATAAATACTATTCAAAATAACCAATCAAGAAACGATACTAAAATAAAAAATAAAAATGAGAATATTTCTTCCAATTTGGAGAATAATAAACCTATACAAGTTATAAAAGCTGAAGGTGATTCTCTTATTTTATTACAAACAAGAAATGTTTCTTATGAAATTTCTATGAGTAAAGAAAAGTTTTTTATGGTCAACCTATGGATACCTGGTCCTGTTTCTGTAGACAAACATATGTAAATTATTAATTTTATATTTAATTCTATTAAATTTTTTATACTCCAAAAAAAAAAAAAAAAAAAAATATTATATAATATGATAAATATATACTTGTGTGTGTATTAAATTTGAAAAATATGTGCATTGTCAAAAATAAACAAAATGAAATTATGAAAAATAAATAATCATATGTTAAAATAATGATAAAAAAAAAAAAAAAAAAAAAAAAAAAAAAAATTAATTAATTATATAAACTATAAGAAAATATACATAAATATATATTTATTATTATGCAACATTTCAATTTTTACACATACAAATGCATATATCATATAGTTCTTCTTTTTTTTCTTATTTTTTTTCTTTTGTTTATATAAAAACTCCAATACATTCCAGCATTCTTTTTTTTTATTCCAATCTTTCCAATTATATTATAGTATTGTTTTTTCCTAACATTTTTTAACCAACTAAATAAAAGGACCTTGTCATTTTTCATACGAACATTTTTGTCATTACAGTAATTTTGAATACATTTGTGATCATCATAATAATTATTATCATTTTTATAGTTATCATTATTTCTATTTTTTATTTTCTTAATGTGTGAACAAGCATCCTTTTCTTTATGATATATAAAAGAGTTACATAAAGGCATATAATATATGATCTTATTATCATATAAACAATTCATATTTTTTTCATTTTTATTTACTGTAAACATTTTTATTATATCTGTATATTTACTTACATTCTTTTGAAATAACTGTAAAGAGCTATAATTAACCCTTCCATACTTTTTATAATAATATTTGCTGGTTAAAAAAATGCCATTTATCTTTTTAATCATTTTAAAAAAAAAGGAAAGAAATATATGTCAAAACATATTTTCTACATCTCATAATGAAGAATATTATTAATATTTATTTTACTTATTCTGCTTCTTATAAATAAATAAATATATATATAAATATATATGTATGTTAAAAAATAAAAAAATATTTTATTATTATATTTAATATGTTGTGATGAACATTTACACAGAGTATTATAAATTGTTATAATTTTAACAAAAATATATATATATATATATATAAACGTGTTTACAAAAAAATATAATTATTCTAGTAATAAAATTAAAGCCACCTTTTTATTAAATTAAATGTGTAACTAATATATTATGTCAGATATAAATATAAATAAATATATAAATAAATAAATATATATATACATATATATAATATATATATGTTTATTTATTAATTTAATATTATTTTTATTATTTTTTTCTTTAAAAATCGAGTTATTTCCTTATTACAAAAAAAAAAAAAAAAAAAAAGGTACCGAATTTTTTTTCAACTATTTTTATGTATAACATTATATTGACATTATAAGAACAATATAATAAACCTGGGAAATAAATCTATAACAACACATAAGATATTATATGAACTTGTTTCAAAAATATATTCAAGCCTATTATTTATTTTATTTTTTTTTTATAGGAACCAATTATTATTTATATTATAAATCGGAATAGATATTATACAAGTTCATCTTTGATTTGTAAGACATAAAAATTAAAAAATTTAGCTACAATATCCTTTTAATATGAATAAATAAAAAGGCATTTAAAAAAAAAATAATCTTATTATTTTATATTTTCCTATATTATATATATATATATATATATTTTTTAATATATGATTTTTCATTTTATATAAAAAAACGTTTTTACGCATAAAAAAAATTTTTTATAAATCAATATTTTTTTGGGTATATAAATATATATATATATCATATGTATGATGTATATATATATTTTTCTTTCTCATAAGGCTCATTATTAATCCAAAAAATATATACATTATAATCCATATATTATATATATATATATATATAAATGTATATATGTTTATTATTCAATATGTTTTATTAATATTTTTAATATTTAGATTTATGGGTAATTATATTCAATTTTTATTTTTTCTGGGAACATTACATTAAATTTACATGCATTTATTTTATTTTCAAAATTTTGTAAATATATAAAATAAATAAATATATTATATATATATATATATATATTATGTTATTTAATTATTAATTTCCAATTCCTCATATATTCTTTTATTTTTTATTATATTATTTAATATAAAATAATTAATTTATATTTTACATGATAACATATTGTTCATAATGAAGTTACATTTTCATCACTATTTACCATTCTGAAAAATATAGAGCTAATACCTATATATATACATATAATATATATATTCATGTGATTTATAGAAAATAAAAATATTATTTATGTATTTATATATAATATATACAAAATATACTCATGATATATATGAACTATATCTCTTTTTATATATGCAATGTAATATTATTATTATATATCATATAATATATTAATATATTTAATTAATATATATATGATTATTACAATTGTTTCACTAATAAATACAATTAAATATAATAAAATATCATATTGTATAAAACATAATATATAAAAAAAATAATCCTTATATTTTTTTATATATTTTAGTGGATGTATTATATTATTATATATATAATAAAATATTATTTGCTGCATTTATAATAATAATAAAAATAAAAAAAAAAAAAAAATAGCTATTTCATTTATATATATATATATTATAAGAGAAACGTTAATATATATATAATATATATATATATATATATATATATATATATAATATATAATTATATTATATTATATTAATTTTTTTTTTTTTATATTAATTTTCAATTTTCGAATTTTAGTTCTTACATATTTATTATTACTAATATATAAAAAAAAAAATAAAATAATGCATATATATATTTTTTAATTCATTTATATATATATATATATATATTTTTTTTTTTTATACACACATTAAAATAAAAAAGAAGTATATGTATATAATATATTATAATATATACGTAAAAGTTATAAAATAATTTACATATAATCTCTCATTTTTTATATATACTATATTATTATATATAAATTATAAATATTTAATAACAATAAATTTTAAAATTAAATTTATTAATATTTTAAAAAAACTAGCCTAGTCCTCACGTCAAAAGTATTATATATATAATTTAAAAAAAAAAAAAACTAAATAAATATAAAAAAGAGATTTTTAGCATTATCATCCAAAAAAAAAAAAAAATAAAATAATAATATTCAAGTATATTAATGAAAAAAAAATAAGAGAAAAAAAAATAATAATAATTAAAATAAAAGAAAAATAAAGGGAATATTCTCGAAGTAAAATATATTTTTTTAGATTTATTAAAAACTTTTTTAATAAATATATATTTTATAAATATATATACTAACAAAATATATAATAAAAAAATTTTTATTTTTTTATATACCTAAAAACACCATCACCGAATTTTTTTTTTGAATATTCTTTTTACCATTTGATATAATATTATTTTGAAAATGGTAAGAAAATAAAACATTTAAGAAATAAATAAAAGTACAGTGTTTATATATACCGTATAAATGAATAAGTATATATATATATATATATATATATTAAATACATTTATATATTATTAATTTATACCAATGCATAGTTATATATATATATATATATATATATATATATATATATATACTATATATGTATTCATTTTATTGTGCTCACATTATTTATGTATATGCTTCCTTTATAATAAATATATTCCTATTAACATTCAAGAAATAAGGACGAAATATTCTTTAATTTACATATGTATTTTTTATTAATTGAAAAAAAAAAAAAAAATAGTAAAAATAAGTATAGGCATATATTGAATAATGTGCTGTTGAATTGATTTATATATATATATATATATATATATGTATATTTATTTATACATATGGGCATATTATATATTTTCTTATTTTTTAATTTTTTCTAGGCTCATTGCACTGAATATATGAATGCCCCAAAAAAATTACCAGCTGATGTTGCCGAAGAATTAGCAACCACCGCCCAAAAGCTTGTTCAAGCTGGAAAGGGAATTTTAGCTGCTGATGAATCAACACAAACCATTAAGAAAAGATTCGACAACATCAAATTAGAGAACACAATAGAAAACAGAGCTAGCTACAGAGATTTATTATTTGGAACTAAAGGATTAGGAAAATTCATTTCAGGAGCAATTTTATTTGAAGAAACATTATTTCAAAAGAATGAAGCCGGTGTACCAATGGTTAATTTATTACACAATGAAAATATAATTCCAGGTATTAAGGTTGATAAAGGTTTGGTTAACATTCCATGCACAGATGAAGAAAAATCAACTCAAGGTTTAGATGGATTAGCAGAAAGATGCAAAGAGTATTATAAAGCTGGTGCAAGGTTTGCTAAATGGAGAACAGTTTTAGTTATTGACACAGCCAAAGGAAAACCAACTGATTTATCAATTCACGAAACTGCATGGGGATTGGCTAGATATGCATCTATTTGTCAACAAAATAGATTAGTTCCAATTGTTGAACCTGAAATTTTAGCTGATGGACCACACTCAATTGAAGTTTGTGCAGTTGTAACTCAAAAAGTTTTATCATGTGTATTTAAAGCTTTACAAGAAAATGGTGTATTATTAGAAGGTGCATTGTTAAAACCAAACATGGTTACTGCTGGTTATGAATGTACTGCTAAAACCACTACTCAAGATGTTGGTTTCTTAACTGTCAGAACCTTAAGGAGAACTGTACCACCAGCCTTACCAGGTGTTGTATTTTTGTCTGGAGGACAATCAGAAGAAGAGGCTTCTGTTAATTTAAATTCAATCAATGCTTTGGGTCCACACCCATGGGCTTTAACCTTCTCTTACGGTAGAGCTTTACAAGCTTCAGTATTGAACACATGGCAAGGAAAGAAAGAAAATGTTGCAAAGGCAAGGGAAGTTTTATTACAAAGAGCTGAAGCCAACTCCTTAGCAACTTATGGTAAATACAAAGGAGGTGCAGGTGGTGAAAATGCAGGTGCTTCATTATATGAAAAGAAATATGTCTATTAAAAACTTCACCAACAAAAAATAAATTATAATAATAATAAATAAATTACAAAATGAATGGTACTATATTTTTAAAAATAAGGGTAATATATTTTCTGTATATATATATATATATATATAAGTATATATACAAAATATGTGAAATTATAAAAACAAAAAAAAAAAAAAAAAAAAATGTAAATATATAAAAGAATCAAATGTATATCTACGCATATATAAATATATATTTATTCATATCTCCCTTTTTTAGATGATATATTATAATACCTAAAATTATATATATTTATTTATTATTATTTTATTTATTTAATAATTTTTTTTATTAGTAAATGATAATAAATTTTTTAAACGTTTTTTCAACGTTATATTATATGTGTGAATATAAATATAAATATTATATATATATATATATATATATATATATATATATATATATATATGTATTTATTTATTTATATATACATACATACCTGTTGACATTCATGTAATATAATAAAGAAACACATGCTTATTTTGTATTATATATCTTACCTTCTACTTTTTAATAAAAAATGTCAAAGCAGGAAATAAAAACTTTTTAATTTAACCAATAAATATAATTAATGATGTACACTTATAGATATTGATACAAGAAAAACATTATGTATGTTTTTTTTTTCTTTCTTTTTTTTTTTTTTAATTATAACAAAAAATATTTATTATAATATATAATTTTAAATGAATGATGCAAATGTAATGAGCCATTTCATTTATATTTTAAATAATTATAATAATAACGTACATATATAAAATGGTGATTCAATTTTTTAAAAATGGTAAAATTTAATATAATTTAAAAAAAATAAAATTTCTTTTAACAAATTAATAAGTTTTAACAGAAAAAATAAACACAAAAAAAAAAAAAAAAAAAAGTTATAAAAAATTAAATATATATATATACATATATATAATGTTGTTAATAAGTTATATGTTTATGTTCCTATATATACGAATTATTGTGCGGATTATATCAAGATATAATATTAACTTATTGTATTCCCTTTGTATATAATATTTTTTAATTGGGTTTCACATTTATTTACTTCCCTTTTTTATATTATGTGAAAATAATATAGCTGTAGAAGACATGTAATATTTTAAAAACATATAAATTAAAAAGCTTCATTACAAAATAGGGATTATTATATATAATTAATATTAGGAAATATAAAAAAAAATAATAATAATAATAAATTTATACATATTGTATCATGTACTATATTATTATTTACAAAAAATATACCTTAACATACAGCCCATCCAACAAGGTATAAAACTTTTTTTGGATTCCCTAAATATACCCTTACTAAAAAAAAAAAAAAAAGTTATAATATATATGTATATATATATATATATATATATATATATATGTGTATGTATGTATGGGCATTTCATATTGTTTAGCTTTTACCTAAATATTGATGCCACAAAACCTGATATAATAGGGGATAAAATGTTGTTCTCTAATATATTATTCAATTGCCAACAGCTATATGTACAAAAACCTGAAGAGAAAAACAAAAATAATATGTCTTATAATATTCATATAATTACCTAATATATATGTGTAATAACATCATCTATTTCTTGATTTTTTAAATTATGATACATGTCCAAAAGGATAATCTGAAACCCACAAAATTTGATACTTGCAAATTTTTCTTCAAGATATATAATCTAGAAGTGTTTGTAGTACCACCAACTAAATGACGGTTCTTATTACAATTTAATCTTTTACTTATATATGTTTCAAATGAATGAGCCTTAGGTATATAAACTAAATTTTTTAGGTGTAAATTTTTATTGATATTTAATATATTTTGCTTAATATAATGAAAGAAGATATTGCTTTTCTTATGCTTATAATATTTATTATAAATATCATCTCGAAAAATATAACCAATTATAAAACCATTTAAATACATACGAATAGTATAAATTGAAACTATATTCTTACATTTTATTTTATTTTCTTCACACATAATATCATTCATTTTATTTTATTTTTCTAAAATACACTTTCTTTATTTACAAACATATTTGTGATATTATACAAAAATCTCAAAAAAAATATATTATATATACATGTATATTTATTTAAAATAGGATATAAATATATATGAGATTATTATATATATATATATATATATATATATATATATATATTTTAATATGATATGAATTTTATATTTTTTGTATATAATAAAATGGAACATATATATATATATACATAGGATTATATAATATATATTTATATATTAATCTTTGTATTATATATATATATATATATATATATATATATTAAAGTTACACATAAAAAATATAATAGTTTCTCTAAATTTTGTTTCTAAAAAAAAAAAAAGAATTCATTTACATTATAATTCTTTTAATATTTTCAATTTTATTTTCCAAGTTAATAATACAAGTTAAATTTTGTTTTCTCTCATTATTTAAAATATCGGTTTGTTTTCTTATGCCTTCATTTTTTTCATTTATTATATTTATATTTTTAAGAACATAATTTTTCATATTTTCAATATCGTCATAGGCTTTCTTTTTTTCCTTATTTAAAATATCAGTAATTGCTCTTTTCTTTTCTTCATAAAATTCTTGAGAAAAGGTTGAAGTCAAATTGTTATTACATTTTGACAATTTTTCGTTAAATTCGTTAGGTAAATTTTTAACTAATCTTTCTAGTTCATCTAGCTTTTTTTTTTTTTTTTTTTAAAAAACACATAAAAAAAAAATAAAAAAAAAAAAAAAAAAAAAAAAAAAAAAAAATTTTAATAATATTAATTTTTTTATTTTTT
>NC_033659.1:1786183-1791401 GCF_001601855.1 Plasmodium reichenowi | reverse complement strand
ATAATAATATATTATTGTAACAATGTTTAATATTAAAAAATGAAAAAATTATAATATAATATATTATATATAATGAATATATTTTAATTAAATAATAATAAAAAAAAAAAAAAAAAAATGTAATATAGGAATAGATGAAACGTTTTTTAATTATTAAGTTATTTTAATAAAAAAGATGGATCTTATAATAAAATATAAGAATTTGAAATTAATAAAAAAGTCCCCCAAGGATTTCATTTCTATATAGTTAAAAGTATTCTTGTATGTATAAAAATATATATTTATTATATGTATATTCTTTTATGTTATATACATATTAATTGATAAGATATTAAAAATATATATATATATATATATATATAAATTATATGAAGAGAATTACAAAATGACAAGTGAGGACAAGACAGCACTATGTGCTGAAAATATATTGAACGATATATATATCATTACCATAAACAGAAATATTGACATTGATATTATTCAAGAAGGGTAATATGAAATGAAAAGATATATGTAACTAAATAAATGTATAAAAAAACAAATGTATAAATTTACACATATATTTATTTACATACTATTCTATATATATATATTTTTTTTTTTTTTTTTTATACCTTTAGATTACTTCGAAAAGTTATGGATGAAGAAGAATCGAATAGTATATTGTTTTTAGAAGATAGCAGTTTTTCAAAAAATGATATAAGCATACTTAATGTACATTTAAAAGTTGAAGATGGAAAGAATAAAGATAATAATTATTATGAATTTAAATATGCAGATATTAATGTTACAATTGATTTCTCTCAGAAGGAATGTAAATATAGTATTGAAAAATCTAATATGCATAAATGCCATTATTTTAAAATGATAAATAAAATAAATTATATTACTGAACAAAAAATGAATTTTAAAGATAGTATTTTATATTTGTATAACACAATAAATGATAAAAACTTTTTTAAATGTCCATGTTGGTTAAATGATAATAAAAACATAAAATTAAACAATATACTAAATGATCATCAACAAAAAAAAAAAAAAAAAAATCTATATGATAAAAGTGTTCAAGTTACAAATGATGTAACAAATATAATGGTGAATGAAATTCAAGAGGAAAATATGAAGAAACAAATTTTTTTTGATAACAAAAATGATTTAAATAATAGTGATGATGAATTTAATAGTGCCCATTCTTCACTTATAAAAATTAATAAATTACCTAATGTAGAGGAAAATGATATATTTCACAACTTCAAAGGACATGTATATGAAGAGTATTTTGATAAACATGAAAACAACAAAAATCAAAAGGATAACATCGAAAGTAATATTATTGTAAAAGATAAAAAAGATATAGCGAATAATATAATAAGTGAACAAATGAAGGAAGACTATATAAAAAACGTAGAAGAAGTATTAAGTAAACATATTAACAATAATAAGAATAATAATGTTGAAGATAGTGTGTCATTATATTCTTTAGATGAAGAAATAAGTGAACAAATTGATAAACATCATTTCATTAGTATAGACAAACCACAAGATGAAATATCAAATTTTATTCAAATGGAAGAAAATATAAATGATCATATGAATGATAATATAAATAAGATGGTGAGGAAAAAACATGGTAAAGAAAATAGAGTAGTAGAAGATGAAAAATATATACAAGATGATAAAAAAAAAAAACGATTCTATAGAAATGTAAATGATAATATTCCTTTAACTGTACAGTTATCAAATAAAGGTAATGAAATATGTAAAGAAATTATCGAAATGAATTCAAGATATTATCGAGATTTTTTTGAAGAGAAAATATTAGGATGTGGTGGTTTTGGTTATGTAATGAAAGTAAAAAATAAAAAATTTAATATAACTTATGCATTAAAAATTATAAGATTAAGCAATAGCAAATATAATACACAAACTAATAACAAACATATAAATGAAAAAGATAATAATAGCTATATTATGGAAGAAGCCATAATGATTGCCAAGTTGCAACATGAAAATATTGTAAGATATTATGATGCTTGGGTTGAAGAAAATGTAGATTTTTTCTTATATAAAGAATTACAAAATGAATTTAAAAATATTAAAATAAAAATAAAAAATGAAAAAATGAAAAATGAAAAAATAAAAAATGAAAAAATATTAAGTGGAAAAATAATAAATGAAAATATACAAAATGAAAATATAAAAAGGGAAAATATAAATAGTGAAAATATAAAAAGGGAAAATATAAATAGTGAAAATATAAATAGTGAAAATATAAAAAGTGAAAAAGTAAAAAATTTTTATATAGAAGAAATCAAATATTTTTGGAATCATTATAAAAAGAATAAAGATCCAAATGTAAATGATAAATATTTATATATATTGATGGAATATTGTCCAGGTAAAACTCTACGAGAAGCTATTGATTGTGGATTTATATGTAGAAATGAAAAATTAATATGGGAATTAATAAAACAAATACTAAAAGGTATATCATATATACATGATATGAAAATTATGCATAGAGATATTAAACCTTCAAATATCTTTTTACAAATAACTGATAATATTTTAATTGCCAAAATAGGAGATTTTGGTTTGACCACAAGAATTGGTGATACACAAATTAATCCATCAGCTGGAACAATTCATTATATTTCACCTGAACAATTAAATGGAGAACCATTTAATGAAAAAGCAGATATATTTTCCTTAGGTGTTGTTTTTTTTGAAATGTTTCATGAACCATTTTCGACTTCTATGGAAAGATCTATTACTTTATCAAATTTGTTAAAAGGTATTTATCCAGAATATATGAAAGCTGATAATAAAAAGTTTCAATTTCTATCAAGTTTGTTAGCTATTAACCCACAAGAAAGATGTTGTGCTTATAATTTATTACACGAAAGTGTACTTTTTACCTTTGAAAAAGATTTTACAGATATTTATAACCTAATAGATAATAAAAGAAATTGTGAAGAAGTTCATACCATAATTAGTACACTATTTGATAAATTCGAATATTTGAATTCCGATAAAATTTTAAAAAAAGAAGATTTTTCAACTTTTCAAAATGCTAAAATTTTTACAGATGATTTAGAAATGAGGAAAAAACAAAAAATTATAAAAAAGAGAATTTTAATATCTTTAAAAAAAAGAGGTGCTATATTTATACTTACTCCTATTATTTTGTTAAATAAATATTATATTAATTTAGAAAATACATATATGGAAGAATATAATATATATTACAATATAAATAAAAAAAAAGAAAATAAAATTAATAATATTTATATCAATACTAATAAAAATAAAAATATAGATAATTTAATATATATGTTAGATATATATGGAAATTCAATAACTTTGAGAAATTCCTTTTTTTTATCATTTGCAGAATATATATATGAGAGTATCGATTCTTATAATAAATATAATGAGGATAATTTGTTTTATAAATTTTACACATATGGATATACATATAAAAATCAAATAATAAAAAGTAATAAACACTTGAAAAAGGACACCATTAATAATAATATTAATACAACCATAAATATTATAACAACAACAACAACAACAACAACAACAACAACAAGTGCTACTACTACTGGTACGTCAATGAATAATAATAATAATATGGGTAATAATATGGGTAATAATATGAGTAATATTATGTGTAATAATAATATTAATAATCATATGATTAGTAATAATCCTTTTTATTTTTATAATATTTATCCAGATGAAAATGAGAAAATGTTCTATTGTATTTTATCTAGTTCAAAAAACGTTTTTGGTAATGAAGAATTAAACTATCTATCTATATTTTCAAATGCAGATATTATGGTATCTATATATACATTATATAATCATATAAATTATTTCAATAAATTGTTATTTGTTTGGTCATATATTGATTTGTTAGAAGTAATATTAAAAGAATGCTTAGATATACCAAATGATATATCATACCATTTAAGTATCGATTTAAAAAAAAATTCCACGTTATTAGTCAATAAATCTTTTGTAATGTCCTTATTACAAAAATATAAAATAAAGGATATGAGTAAAATATCTGATCATATATTAAGTTTATTTTATATAAAATGTGAAAGCAATAAGGTAGATGATTATTTAAACAATATATATAATTTCGTTGATGATTTGTTAAATAAAAAATCTTCTCTTCAACTTAAGAGAAATACTTCCATAACTCATAAGGAAGTACCATACGTAAGAAGTAGAAGTAATAATATTTCAACAAGCGCATCAAAAATAATAAAATATGATATTCAAAAAAATGTAGGTACAAAAGAAAAAGGAAATCAAAATGATAATGAAAAAAAGAAAATGCAAATATATTCTATTTTAGACAGAATAAAAAAAATTAATAATTTTATATGTACCAATACAGTTATAAACAATACATGTTTTGATTTATTTTTAAATTATGAAGAAAGTATATTTTGTAATGAAGTCATTTTTTATGTTATATGTGAAAATAAAAATAAGGAAATAATAGCATATGGAGGGAGGTTTGATGAAATTATACGAAATATGGCAAATGAAATAAAATACAAAAATCATGTTAATTATAAATATGTTTATAACAATATTAAAGATATATATAATAATAATAATAATAATAATATTAATGATAATAATATAATGAATATTAAAGCATATGGTGTAGAAATTTATTTAGATAAAATTTATTCAAAAGTAATCGAATCTAATGAAAAAATATCTATTCATTTACAATATAACCCTTCTACGGATAAATCACAACTTTTCAAAAACTTTGTTACATCTTGTCAACAAAATGATTTTGCATGTACAAGTCATATAATTCAGCAACCATTATTAAATGATGATTATTTAAATTATTCGTCAACAAAAATTTTAATACAAGTATATGAAATTTCAAATCTATTAATAGCATATGATTTATCAAAAAAGTTATTAACCAAAAATATATCTTCTTATACACACTTGTCAATTAATAATGTTAATATTAAAAAAAAAATCAAAAATTTTAAACCTCACAAAATTCAATTTTTTATTACCATAAAATCGAATAATACAGATAATTCGTTTGACGCACTCAAACCAATCAACTTTGATAATGTAGTCTACAAAATTGTTAATTATGATGACCAGGATTGTAATTTTATGGACCAACAGGAGTTAATAAACTACCTAATTAAATATTTTTAAT
>NC_033659.1:1782232-1785813 GCF_001601855.1 Plasmodium reichenowi | reverse complement strand
AAAAAAAAAAAAAAAAAAAAAAAAAAAAAAAAAAAAAATAGATAAAAAAATGTACACCTATATTGTATATAATTTTTTAATTCCTTTATATATATATATATATATGTAGGAATTTTTGAAGTTCATTATGTAAAATGAAAAAAATATTTTTTTTCATATTCACTCATCAATGCCTACAAATATAATATATATGTGATTATATATTTTTTTTTTCTTTTTCTAAATCATATATATTGTTTTGATTGATGTACATGTTTAAAATATATATTTAAATTTTCTTATTTTGTATAATTAAATAATTATATTAAATACTTATTTATATATTAGTAATTTGTGCATATTTAATATTCCCCACATGTTTTTGTAATTCAATACTTAAATATTATTTATTTAAATTGTAAATAAATAAATAAATATATATATTATATATATATATGATTTTTTTTTTTTTTTTTTGGGTGTGTTTATTATAAACCATATTTCTTTAGAGATATGTACATATTAGTTTTACATTTGTTTTATTTTTAAGGTATATATGTTATATACTCCATATAATATAATATATATATATATATATATATATATATATATTTATATATATTTATATATGTATTATTTTAAATTTCCATGTTTATATCATGTACTTTTTTTTCCGTTATAAAATTATTGATTTATTATTTTATAAAAGAATTTTATTTTTATGTAATTTATTTTTTAAACATTTACCTTTTGAAAATATGTGCAAAACACCTTTATCTTAAAATAAAAATTAGGACTTTACACAGAAGTTATAAATATGAATATACGGACAAATAGATATATTTCTATTTTTATAGCTTCATATGTGTTCATGTATCCTGTTAATAACAAAAAATTGAATAATTGTAGAATGATAGACAAGTATGTAAATGTATAAGCATATATATTTATTTAATCCTATAAATATTTATATAAAAAATCGCTTATAAATCGTCCAAGTTTTCATTTTCCTTAATATGCTTAATGGCCTAATTTGAAAGGGGAAAACATAAGTCAAAATAAATATGGTAGCAAAAAAATATACAAAAATAAAGAAAAATTACATATATATTGTATATATATGTATATATATATATAAATATATTTATATTTATATTTACATTTTTTTTTTTTTTTTTTTAACATACTAGAATGGAATATTCAGATAGACAGGGATCCTTATCGTCTATATACATAAATTTTCTTAAAAGATCTAAACCTGTTAAAAAAATAAAACATATAAATATATATATATATATATATATATATATATTATATGGTTCAGAAAAATGTAATATACAATATAATATGTGCGATGTTATCTTTTTATATTTTTTTCTTTGTACTTACCATTGTTTCTCCTTATATAACTTGATACATTGTTATCTAAAGAAAAATTCGCAACAACACTAATAATATATCTGTTTAATACAAAGTTGTGATATATAATTTGGTTTTTTTGTTCTATGCTATCATTTCTTTTTTTAAATATGGTTTTTAGATATGTAAAGATAATATTTATAAAAGAAATTTTATCATTACATGAGAAATCATCTAACTGTTCATATCGATCACTAAAAATATTTGATATGAATAAAATAAGTTTAAAATTTTCTATTACAAACTTTTTTTTATGATATATGAATACATCCATAAATAAAACATTTTTATAATACTTTAATATATGTGTATCATCATATTTATCAAAATAATTTACAGTATTAATATAATTTATATTTTCTTTTATCTCATTCATTATCATTTTATATAAATTTTTATATCCATCAATTTTTTCTAAATCTAAATTTTTGGAATCTAATATATTATATAATGTTTCTAAAATTAGTCTACACATAAGTGATATATATTTTAATAAATAATATTTGTTATCTTTCTTTGTAAGAATTTTTAATTTTATTTTTTTTAATGGAAAATTAAGATCTTCTAACTTTGAAAAGTATGAATAAAAGTTTAAGTATAAAATTCTTAATGTTTCATAAATGTGAATAAATAATTTACATTCATTCTTTAAAGAATTTTCAATAAATACATAAAAATAATTACAAATGATTGCCTTATTTTTAATATTTTTTAAAGAATCTAGAACTGACAAAAAAAGAAGGAAAGAAAAATCCTCTTTTTTGCTTATATATATATATGTTTCTTCGTTTATTATAAAATTATTCAATAACATAAATATAGTATCTTTTTCCTGTTTTTCAAAAACCATAATATAATAAAAATAAAATGGATATAAATATTTAAATATTTCTATATTATTTTCATTATGTGTTATTAAATTAATTAAGAATATCAATTCATATTTGTCAATCTCTTCCTTGTATAATGAAAAGATAGTATTTTCATCTTCTACATTCTGACATTTATTATTTCTTAATTTATTTTGATATATATCCCCGTGGTTGTTATAATTTCCCAGAAATAATAATTTATATATCCCCTTTTCTGTTATTTTCTTTTTTATTGAATCATTATAAGGTATATAAAAGATAAGGATTTTTAAAGTCTTCACATAATTTATAAAAATATTTTTTATTATATTTTCATCATCAATATTATATTGATATTTTTCATTTACATCTATTTCAATTTTATCTTTGAAAAACACTATAAGGTTAATTATTTTATCTTCTTCATCATCGTCTAATTTTTTACGTTCAACGTTTTTAAAATTATAATATTTTTTAATAATATTTATTTCGCTATATGGTTCTTCTACTGACATTATTATTTTTAGATTATCTCTACATAAAAAAAATTTCCTTTTATTGATTTAAGATGATTTAAATCATAATAATTAGGTTCCACAAATAATTATTCTTTTAAGCTTTTAATAAATTTATAAAATGATACAGAAAAAAAAAAAAAAGAAAAAAAAAAGAAAAATTAATATACGTAATAATTTTTCTATTAATGAATACATTTATTCATTATTACATTTAAAATAACACTGATAATTTATATTCTATACATAAATACATATATTATACGTATTATATATATATATATATATATATATATATATATATTATTTCTATTTATAAGGCTTCAATATTTACTATTACATTTATTATTAATTTCTAAATATTTTTAAAACGAGGAACATGATAATATTATAATAAATTTAACATTTAAAAAAAAAAAAATTATTATATTATTTTTTTTTAATTATATATAATATATATATAGTAAAATAACTCATTTAGAAAAAATCATATACATACATATAATATATTTATATATATATTATATATATATATATTTATTTATTTATTTTATTTTATTTAATATGATAGTATTATTTTCTTCAGTATATAAAAAAAAAAAAAAAAAAACTTTCAATGAATCATATTCATATGTATATAATATATAGATATTTATAAAATATATACTCCAATGATACTTTGTTGACTTTTATGATTCCCTCAAATTTGATATATGTTTTTACAAATTGCTAAACACTTTTTTTTTTTAAGAAACATGTTTATGTATCATTTATTTTTAGTAGTAAAAAAAAGAAAGAAAAAAAAAAAAAAAAAAAA
>NC_033659.1:1780749-1782132 GCF_001601855.1 Plasmodium reichenowi | reverse complement strand
TTTTTTGAATTATGTATGCTTCTTTTGATATCTCACCTCCGGGTCATAATCTGGGAACTCCTTTATCATTTCATGCATAATCATTCTAGTTTTATCTCTTAATTCTTCATATGTCATACCAGGTGTAGGTTTAAAAGGTTCACCAAAAGAAAAATAAATGGTTCCTTTATCAAACAAGGAAGATTTAAGAGGCCATACTTTGTTGGAACCATGTAATGCACAGGGTAATATTTCACAATTATTTTCTATAGCAAATCTAAAAAATCCTGATTTAAATAATTGCAAATGCCCCTGAACAGATCTTGTACCTTCAGGAAATATAACTAGAGGAATATTCATATCTTGATATTCTTTACATATATTCATAAGTTTTTGTACTTCACCTTGTTTTAGTCCCCATCCACCTTTATCTTTTGTAAAATGAAGTGGTATATTTCCTGATAAATATAATGCTGGTCCACCTATAGGGACTTTTAACAAGGAACTTTTGAAAACAAATTTTATGTGCCATGGAAATAAAGTTGCATTAACTATCCATGGGTCAACAGATGATAAATGATTAACAAACAAAATTGTATTTGTTGGTTTATATTTCTTTTTGTTTTTCCTTATAATTACTAATTTCCAAAATGGATTTATAAACGAACAGACTAAAAAAAAATTAAAACAATAATATAATAATAATAACAAAAATAATATAATTAAATAATCATTAAATAAAATAATTAATATATATATATATATATATATATATATATATATTATATATATAAGGTGGCTTATAAAAACTCAAGGAATATGTACAAACGAAGGCGTGCAAATTTGACATATACATATATACAAACATTCATGTGAATATAACCAATGGTAAATAAAATTATATTTATATATGCTATTGTATATACGGTTTTACAATTGTCTTAATATATATATATATATATATGTACGTATGTATATATGTATTTATTTTGTTTTATTAATTACGCATGTATGCTCCAAATTGGATACAAAGTCCTAAAATATATAATTTTGCTTTTTTACTATATAAAAACAATGGAAAAAATATTACTAAACACAATAATTGACAAATCAAGGCAAAACTTAAAGTAAGGAAAATTACTATATAAATATAAGTAGTTAAAATTAGCCTAAATAGAATATTGCTATGTTTATATTTTTTCTTTACATCAATTTCCATTTTGAACTTAATAAATAAATAACATATAATAAAAAAAACAAAATAAATATTATATACAAACTACTTAAAACTATAATATGTTATATTATGCTATGTTACAATGATATTATATTTTAAAACATAAAAAAAATCATTAGTTTTTTTTTTCTGACAACAAAAAAAAAAAAAAAAAAAAAAAAAAAAAA
>NC_033659.1:1749692-1780649 GCF_001601855.1 Plasmodium reichenowi | reverse complement strand
AATATTTAATTTTTTCGATTCAAAATGATTTTCAAAATTTTTCCTTTTTTCACAAAGAGAAAAAAAGTAAAGAAAAGAAAATAGAAATAAAAAATATATTATATATATATAATATAATAATAATATTTATAATAGTGTACACAATTATAAACTGAATATATAATATTACATTTATATATATATATATATATATATATATATATTTATGAGATGGAAAAAAAAAAAAAAAAAAAAAAATTGAAAGCAAAAGAAAAACAAAAATGATATATAAAAAATAAAATATATTTTTTTTTTTTAGGATCATAAAAAAATATATATTTTTATTTTTATTATATATTAAAATTCATTTATGAAATATGGAATATATAAATATTATATGCATTTATGTATATATATATATATATTATGAACCATTGTAATTCAAAATATAATTTTTTTTTTATTTTTCATTTTTATCATTCTTTTAATAATTTTATTATAGTTACAAAAATATATAAATTTATTAAAAGAAAGAGAAATATTAAAAAGTATAAATAAAATAATATATAGAAGAGGAAAATCTCTATATATGTATATATAATTATATATATATATATATATATATATATATGTATATTTTGAAAATATTATTATTTTTATCAATTCATTTTAAAAACAGATATTTAAAGTAATATACAAATTTATATAAGACCATAAAAAAATATATATATGTTATAGTCAATTATAATATGTTATTTAAAAAAAAAAAAAAAAAAGTAAAATTTTATAAATTAAGAATAAAAGTATTTAAAGAGCATATTTAATAATATATGGAAATAAAGTTGCATTATAAAAAATAAGTTATTTAATTCTTTTTTATTATTATTGTATTTCTTTCTCATCCATATGTAATTCCATTATTAATAAATAATCATAAGCAAATATTATTATATGTATATATAATTAAAATATTATAGAAGACATTTAAAAAACATTTATGAATTTGAATTTTTTCTTTTTCTTTTTTTTTATTATATATGGGCATATATAAGAATTTTTGTTCAAAATATTTCTTTTTAAATTGGTTAATAAGCTTCTTGTATTATAAAAAAATTTATGAGAATTAATAATTCTTTTATATTGATTTTTTTTCTTTTTATATAATATGTAATTTATGCAACGTATGTTTGATCAAATTTTTAAATATTCATGATTTTCCTCCCTTTTTAGGATTTTCACTTCTAAAGAATGAAAAATATATATATATATATATATATATATATATATAGGTATATTATTTATTATAATTTCTTTTCGTTTAATATTTTATATTGTACCTATATTTACGTATTCTCTTTTTTTCATTTTCTAAATATTCCTTTAAGAATATTTGTTTTTCTACTCCCGATTCGTCTTCATATTTATCTCCAAAAATTTCCTGAACTTCTTGGTCCATTTTTTCCCTACCAAAACGTACATACAATATTTGCAAAGTTTTTTCTACTGTTATATATCCATTCATTTCATAATCAAACATAAAAAATTGAATAATATTGTAGAGGTCACTAGGTACTTGCTTTTTCTTATCATTCACACATCTCAAATATAAAAAGTATATTTCATCATAATCTAAACAATTATCCATATTATCATCAAATTCCCATATCATTCTTTCTACTTCACTCTAAAAAAATAAAAATAAAAAAAATAATAATAATAATAATTAAATACAAGAAATATATAAATACGCATAACATTAAATGATGAAAAAATGACAAAATGGAAAAGAATAATTAAAATATTTTTAAAAAATATTACTGATTCCAAAATAAATTATAATATATACATACATTCATAATAACTATATATATATATATATATATATATATATATTTCCCATTAAAATACATACTATTTAGGTAAAATATTATTAAGATTAACATAAAAATAATAACCTTTGAAATTTTGTAATTATATCTATGTAGAATATCATGAAGGTTACAAACAGATATTTTCCCAGTATTATCTTTATCCATCATACTAAAAACTCGCTGTAAGTTTTTCTTCTCTGTGTTGGAAATTTTCTTTAAATTCTTGATGTCTAATGGAGCTATATATCCATTTCCACAAATATAAAAATTAGGATTCTTTTCATTATTTAATTTTTCAATTATTGGTATATAAGGTTTCTCATTCATTTTGTTATTTTCTTATGTATATTATTTTATATTATTCTTTTCTAGGAATCCTTTTCAAGGTAATTGGACATATATATTTAACACAAAATAAATATAAATAAATATAAATATAAATATAAATATATATATATATATATATATATATATATATATATATATATAAATATATTTATATATATGTATATGTGTACAGCAAAAGAAGGATAGAGAAAAAAAAAAAAAAGGAAATTTATAGTTTAGTGTGCAAAAATATTAGAAATACCTTCAAATAGAAAAAAAAAAAAATTAATTATATTAAAATATGTTAATATAAAACTATAATTATATACAAAACAGAGATATTTTATTTATGTAGAAGAAATATATATATATATATAACATATACAAATCAAATATTTACTAAAATTATATAATATTAGAAAAAGTTCATATCATATCACATTGCATATGAATAAATATATCGAAAAATGCAATATTTTTTTTTTTTTTTTTTTTTCTTCTTTCTTTTCTTTTTATTATTCATCCTTCCAATTTTTATTTTCACATATTTATTCTTTCTAGAATATTGTACATATATTGTTATTATAGTAATATAGAATTATAATTTGTGTGTATTTATTATAATTTACACATTTTTCCAATTTCCCCCTTTTTTTTTTTTTTTTTTTTCTATAAAATATGAATTGTATTTAAAGTGTAATAAGATGTGTTCAGAAAAAATGAAATGAATAAATTCTTTTTTCCTTATTCTTTTTTTTTTTTTCTTTTTATTCATAATATATACATATATTTATATATATATATATATATATATATATATATATATTTATTTATTTACATATTTAAAAATGGAGGATAATAATAATAATGAAACTCATTTGGAAAATGTAAAAAATGGGGAACCGTTTTATATTTTGAATCCTTCAGAGTTTATTCGAAATAAAGAAAAAGTTCTAAAAGAATTTATTACAAAAAAATATGATGATATTATAAAACAAAATAAATTAAGTGCTGATATTAGATGCACTTATTTTCAATGCAATCCAAAAATAGTAATATTTACTACCTATACTCCCTTTCAAAAATATGAAAGTGTTGTTTCTTTAAAGTAATGTTATTTCTAATATGAAATATATGTTAATGTATCATGTATATAAGACATTTTTTTTTATCTCTTTGGGTGTATTCTTTCTTATATCTATAGAAATGTGGACACGGCTGCTAGACGCCTCAACATTCAAATACATGAAGATAATACTTTTAAAGTTATTTATATATCAGATATAAAAAAGAAGGTACATCCTTTTTCTTCATATATATATAAATATATATATATAATTTAATAGAAAAAATGTCATTACCTCTTTTTATAACCTACAAAAATATATTATACGATCTATTTTATAAAAATTTTGTAGATTGCACCTGGGATGTTATTTAACTTTAAAGTTGGAGAAATAAAAAAATACATTAAATAAAAATATATAAATATATATATATATATATATATATATATTGAAGACGAAAATTTTATATTTATGAAAGACTTTATATAATAACGTATCATGTTAAAAATATTAATCTAAAAGAATATTTTCTATAATTCAAAATATGTTCTTTATATTTATAGATAGAATTTTACCCTAAATCACATGCAAACTATGAATATGATCTTGAAGTTCACTCAGAGGTATACATACACATATATATATATATATTATATGTTATGCTTGTTTTTATATGAATAATATTCGCACTTCATCTTGTTAATAGGGAAAATATTTTCTATTACCAATTCGATGTATGAACGATCAAATAATTTTGAATATACAAGACGAAGTAATTATAGATGATACACCTATATACATGAAGAGTGAGAAAAATATATCAATTAAAAATATAGGTCAATATGAAAATAAATTTGAAGTTATAATAAATCCCCCCTTTTATTTGAGTGTTTCTTCGTCTATTCATACTCTCAAAATAGGGGAAATGGAACATGTAAAATTGATTATTAAAAAGAAAATTTATATGATAACATTATATTAAACACCATATTGTGTCAAAATTGAAATAATAATTATAATATATATATGTATATGTATGTATGTTTTTTTTTTTTTTTTTTTTTTTAGTTTAAGATCATGTTTGTACCAGTTCATAATAAGTGTTATGAAGATTATATGATAATTAATTATGAAAATGTAATTATTACAATGAGATATATGATATATATATATATATATATATATATATCTATTATATATATATTATAAATATGGTTATAATTTATTAGGGATTAAGCACTTATACAAAAATAAAAAGTAAAGGTATTATAGCCGATGTTTTTATAAAAGATAAAGAAATTATAGCTCATGATATATACATAAACAAATCTAAAGAAATCAATGTCTTCCTTAAAAACTTATCATTCTTCTTATTGTCGTACAAGGTCATAAAATACCAAGTCTATGAATATAAATATGTGAGTAGAAAAAATCAGTGTATAAACAGTACAATAAGTAAATTTCATACAATCCTTATTATATATATATATATATATGTATATATGTTTATTCTTTTAAAGGATAATGATTCTGGAGATATAAAAAATACAAACTTTAATGTAAACCATAAAGTAATACAAAAAAGATTTATTAATAAACAAGAATTATCTGATGAAAATATTGTTAAAAATGAATTAAACGGAAATGAAGATTTGTATGATTATGAAACTGACGAATATTATGTTAATGAAAATAATGATGATAACGATTTGAGTGATAATCAATATAGTCAAAGTGATTTTTATGAGGAAAAGTTTCCAGAAGATATGGTATATATAAATGATGAAAAAATAAAAAATGAGATATTTACATCTAGTTTAAACAATTCAAATAAATTCCTTCATTCCAATTCTAATTACGTAAGTAGAAGAAAGGAGGATGATTTACAAATTAAAAAAAATAAAATTATAAAAATTTACCCGAAATATCAAAAGTTATATAATGATACGGATACACCTATTTCTATATTAATAAATCCGCAGTTTGCATCATTTTTTAAAATTGAATTATTTTTATTTATAAAAGGATATTCAAAAGAAGAAAAGGTTGTTATATATTTGAAAAGTATAACACCTGAAATATATATATCAAACAGCATACATGATTTAGATACAATTCTTATAAATACTTGTAAAACCTTACATTTTGAGCTTAGCAATAATCATCCAGTTGATGCCTCTATTACCATAGAAAATTCAGATGATTACTATAAGGAATATAAAATAGAAACTAATAAATTTATTATACCTGCAAATTCTAAGTATTTCCTTATTATTGTATATTTACCTATAAGACATGGTCCTTTTGAAAAGACATTTATAATTCATCAAAAATATACAAATGTTAAAAAAAATATAAAAGTTTTAGGTACTTGTATACTTCCAGATCTTAAATTTGATATAGATGAAATAAATTTTAATCAAGTATCACATAGTTTTTTATATGAAAAAAGTTTTCATATTATTAATAATTCTCACTTAACTTTAAATTATTCATTTAAATATTCTAATGAATTAAATGAAGAAATTCAAATGATAAAACCATTTGGTGAATTACAAAAGTATGAAAAAGAACATGTTGTTATAAAATTTTGTCCTAAATATATAAAAACATATTTTTATAATATAGAATTTTTTATAGATGAAATTAAAACATATAAAATTAAGTTACCATTCCATGCTATTTGTTGTAAACCTTTAGTTTTGTGTGAACCTCTTTTTTTAAACCTTGAACATATTATTATAGATCAAATATATACAGAAAAAATAAAAATAATTAATGAATCACAAGAAACTGATATAAAATATGAATTCATAATAGAAGAAAAAATAAAAGATATTTGTTCTTTCCAAGTTTGTGAGAATAAAGGAATAATACAAAGAAATTCTTTTAAATCTATTGGTATATCTTTAAAATGTAATAGTATAGGAAATATATTAATTGTTATAAAAATTAAAATTCCTGGTTTGGATGATTTCTTATTTTTTAATATAAAAGCTTTTTGTACTTGTCCATATATAAAAATAATTCCAAACATTATCGATTTTGAAAAATGCAACTGTTTAGATGTTAAACAAAAGCTTATTGAAATAAAAAATGAAAGTCCTATTAGTACATTTATTACTTTGTCTAATGAGAATTCGGTGTTTACTTATTCTGATAATAATTTCTACGTACAGCCAAATAAGTCTATTTTTATAAACCTATATGCACAATGCTTAGAAACAATAGCATATAATGATATATTAATTGTGACTGTTCATCGAAAGGATGACATACATATACCAATAAGGGCTCAGGTGAATTAAAAAAATAAAAATTATAATAATCATAATAATGAAATAATAAACAAATATAAATATAAATATAAATATATATATATATGTAAATATATATATATAAAAATATATATAAATATATATATATATATATATATATATATATGGTCATATTGTTGTAGTTGATTCCTTTCGTATATATCCCTAATTTGTATGTTTTAAATTTTCATATATTTTGTAGGGTATCGGATCACCAATATTTATCCATGAGGAAGTCATTAACTTTGACACAGTTAACACGAGCAAAAAATATTTCCACGAACTAATCATTTTTAATAAAGGTATAAACGAAAGAAATATATATTTTGTATTTGAATCAGAAAAAAATCGAAAGAGAAAAAGTGAACAAGTACAAGTATTTAACATCACACCAAAAAATTTGTCAATTAAAGGAGGAAGTAATATTGTGTGTATTTTAAATTGTTTTAATATAAAGGAAGAAAAATGTGAAGATATACTTTACATATATGATGATATTTCAAAAAGCAAAAAAAAGGCATTACATAATTATAAAAAAATAAATATCTTAGCTACATTTGTTCATCCGGAGGTTGACTTAAGTGAAGTGGAAAAATTTGTTTATAATTTTAATGATTATCATGATATAGATGAAATAGGAAGAATTGAAAAAAGATATAAAAAGGATATTAATAAAAAGAAAAAATATATGAACGACAAAATAAATGATAATATAAACGACATAATAGATGAACATATGAACGACAAAATAAATGAACATATGAACGACAAAATAAATGAACATATGAACGACAAAATAAATGATAATATAAACAACATAATAGATGAACATATGAACGACAAAATAAATGAACATATGAACGACAAAATAAATAATGATATATATAATTTGAATAACAAAAATTCTCAACAAAAAAAAATGATTCTTATAAAAGACAAAAAACAATTAATGCAAGAGGTTGAAATTCGAAATTTGAAAAATGCTAATATTAAATTTGCTTTGTCTATTAAAGATCCATTTTTCGTACAATCTGATATAATAGAATTGAAAGGTAAGGAGAAAAAGAAAGTAGCGATATATTTTGACATAAATTATATGAATAATAAATTAAATACTACATATCAAGAAAATTTGATAATAAATTATTTTGAAAATAGTAGAAGACAAAAGTATGAATTAGTAGGACAAACTATATACCCTAATATTATTATGAACAAAAGTTGTATAGATTTTCAATATATTTTACAAAACTTATATACTCAAGAATTTGTCGAAATAACGAATGTATGTGATTATAAAATATATTTTAAATGGTTTTTTGAAGATAATATTTTGTATAAAGATTTTAATGAAGTTTTTGATATAAACCCTAATAGAGGTTATTTATTACCACATGAAAAAAAAATAATAAAAATAACATATAATAGTATTAATGAAAATTATTATAATATTACTATATTGTGTCAAATAAAAAATGGACCTATGTATCCACTGAAAATAATTGCTGGTTATTCAGAAATAAAATATAGTATAAATAAAAAAAAACTTGAATATAATATACATTATAAATCAATAGGAGAAGATATTATAACATTACAAAATATTGGGAAAATAAAATTATTTATTGAAATTATTTATAATATAAAATTTCCATCTTTATTATATACAAATATCAATAATTTCTTTATTGAACCAAACAATAGTAGAGACATCATTTTTTATTTTATTCCAGGAATTCCTATAAATATAATAGACAATATATTAATTAAAATTTGTAATTTTGAAGAAATAAAAATAAAATTGAAATCATCCAATTCATGTAATATTTTATATTTAAACATAAACCAATTCCATAATCATCAATCAATTATAAAAGATGAAATTTATTTATTACAAGATGTTGATAATATGCAGGATATGGATACAACGTTTCATTCTAAGATGAAAAATAATTCTATAAATAAAAAGAATAACTTTAAAAACATAAATAATTTATTAAAAAATAATTTACATTTATATGATAATGTTCAAAATGATTATTATGAAAAGGAAAGGATCGGTCTAATTAAAAAACTGAAAAACATGTATTCAGATATTTTTTCATCACTAAGAAAGTATATCCAAGATATATTACATATATATTACAGTACAATTAGAAATAATAAAAATAGTGATGCTGATAATGATGATGATAAGGACAAAATGGAAGATATAAATCTTATGAATAAAAAAGACAATACAAAAAATGAAAAAATGTTTATGAGAAGTAGTATTATACATACTAATGAAAAGGATTCGAAGAATAATATGAAATGTAAATATGACTTGATACCTATTTTAAAAAATTACATTTTAAAAAACAATACAAATTGTGCTATATTTCTTGATTTGCTAAAAGCTTTAATTTTGAACCACAAGGATGATAATTATATTCTGCAACTATTCACAAAGCTTAAAAAATTAGGTAAAATAAAAATAAAACATATATATATTCATATATTTTTATTTATTTTTCATTCATGTATGACTTTCAATTCATACTATTTATATATAATATTCCTTTATTATCTTTTTTATTCCCCATTTCGTAGTCCATTTTGAAAAACTATTTTGCCATGGATATACCACAAATGAATTCATTTTAAAATACCTTAAGAGAATAATTTTAGAAAGAAATATGGAACTAAGAAATATTTACCTAAATGTAGGAAATATAATAATTAATGAAAAAAAAGAATATTCAATTATTATAAAAAATGTAAGTAATAAGATGATTACATTAAATTATATTTTGAAAAATTCAGAAACAAATGATATCAAATTAGTCCATGAGCATAAAGAGATTGATTGTAATAATTCAATTATTTTTAGAATTATTATACAAAAAAGCAGTGGGATAGAATATATATATATGGAAAAAGTATATATATATTTAAATGATAATAATTATTATAGTATCAATTTGAAATATCATTTTATAATACCTGATATATTTCCATATTATAGACAACTACGTTTTGAAGGGGTAGAATTAAAAACTTGTTGTTGTAAAGTAAATAGGTTAATAAATACGAAAAATGTAAATGTGAAATTTAAAATAAAAAATATCACTTTTTATAATAAAAAGTTAGAATATTATCATTTAAAAAAGAAAAAACAATTTTTTATATATCCAAATAAAGGAATTATTAAAAAAAATTCTTTCTTAGATATGAAAATATTTTTCGAACCTTCTAATATTTATACAGATGCAAAAATTCAAATAGAAATATTTATATATAATTCCAATTTTGTCAAAAATATAATTATATATTTAAGTAGTATAAAACATAATATGAATATAGATCCATGTGATATAATAATCAAACCACTATTATACAATAGTGGACATTCTTATCAAATGATTAAAATAAATAATCTTAATAACTATTCTAAATATTTATTTATATACAAATTAGATATTTATTATAAATATTTTCAAAGTTTTATATATGATTTATTAAATATACATAAACATATATATATAGAAAAAAATCATGAAAACGATTTTTTCTATACCAATTTACTGTATTATTTAATGGATATATATATAAACAAAATGGAATACATAGATAATGAGTATTATCACAATCAACAATTTTATAAAAAAGATATATATGATGTGAACTTGTGTCAAACAAATCAAGATATGATTTTATGTAAAGATAAATGTAACGAAAATAATGTAATACATAATAGGGACATAAAATATGGAAATCATAAAGAAAGTAAAACAAAAAAGAAAATTTCAAATAATATAGATGAAAAACAAAATAAAAAATTAAAAAGACAAAATGATTATCTTAACAAACCAAATAATATTAAAAATATACAGAAGGATAATATAAATGAAGGAACATTTCAACAACAGTGTGAACAAAAAAAAGAAAATATTATTAGTAAAAATAACATCAAAGATAGAAATGCATTAAAAAAAAAAATTCACATTTTAGAGGACATTATTAAAAAGAACCAAACGAAATATAATTATTTTCATGAATATCTAAATATAATAAAAATCAAGAAAAAAAAATTTAAGGACAATTATATAATTGTTTCTCCAAAATATCTTGACCATAAAAAAATTGCGAGCTATTTGTCAGAATATAAAAAAAATAATCCAGAATTTAAGGAAAAAAATGGCACTCACATGAATTTTAATAATATAGAGACTGATAGTAATCATAATATGAATAGTGGTGATATACATAATAACCATTTTAATAATTACAGTGAAGAATATAAAAATATACCATGTAACAATAAACCATATTCTCATCAAAATGTTAATTTTAATAATAACCTTTTAACAATTGATAAAATTTTTCATTGGTGTGTTGAATTAAATGAAAAGGAAAATTATCCATTGAAAATAAAAAGCAATTTTATTCATTATCTAATTCATGAAATTGATCTGAAAAATAATAAAAAAAATTCCTCAAAAAAAAATTTAGGTATGTCAAATATAAACGAATATTTGGAAAATAGTAACAAAACAAATAATGAGAATAAAACTACTTTTGGAAGCCACCAATTTTATTATATTAGTGATATATTAAATATGAATGATAAAAGAAAAGAAAAAGAATATCTAGAATTAAATACAAATGTTACTATAAATAATATATCTACAAATGTTCCTACACATATATACAATGAAAAAGACACATGTAATATAAAAGATACAAGTGATGATATGAAAAATATAAACAATATAAATGAAACATCTTGTGTGTCCATAAATAAGAATAATAATTTTATGGAAAAGAAAAAAAAGTTTATAAATATATATAAAAATAAAATTAAAAAAAAATTTCATATAAAAAATGTTAAATCAAAAATAGATAATAAACATATAACTTATATTAATAAAAAAGAAAACAAATATGAAAATGATACAATAAAAAAAAAAAAAAAAAAGCATTATGAAGTTGATTCTTTTTTATCAGATGAGAAAACATTTTTTTACAAATATAATTTAAAATACAAATTTGAATATCTAAAACATTTTTTCCATTTTGCTCTATTAAATGATGATGAATTCATGAATAATGTCAAAAGCTTTTTAAACGAAACAATTTTATCGGAAAAGAAAAAGAATAAAAATGATAATGGTATCAAGAAAAAAAATAATATGGTACATTTATTACAAATTATTCTGAAAAGATTGTTATTATCTCCTAACTATATAAATGGTGTTGTTTTTTTTTTTAAAAAAAACGAATATATAAATTCAGAAATGTTTTTTAATATATTTCTAAATATACTTATTGATCAAAATATTTTTATCATACATCTGAATCCAATCGAAAATTATGAGGAGTATATTAATATTAATCTAACTGGAGACCATGTTTTAAAGGAAACATCTGAAATGAAGACGAAAAGGGTAAAGGATGATGCATATAAAGATGAAAAAGAAATGAAGAAAAAAAGCGAATCATTTGAGGTACAAAGAATTAAACTCTTTTATGAAAAATTAGTCAAACAGTTTCAGGAAAAAATAAAAAGTAAATTAAATGAAAAAGAAAAGATTGAAAAAATCATAGAATCAATAAATCTAAATAAAGGTCTTCTTATTGTTGAAAAGGATAAAGGTAGTAGAGATGGTGAAGATAAAAGTGTGCATGATAAGGAAAATGAATCTTTATCTAATTTAGAGACAGATTGTCATAATGTAAATGAATACAAAGAAGAAAAAAAAAAAATTTCAGAGATATCCAAAGAAATTAATACAGAAGAATGCAAAAACATGTTGGATAATAATAATAATAATAATAATAATAGTAGCAATAATAATAGTAATAATAATAATTGTACAAATGTTGCAGATACCATATGTTATGAAGAAAATGATGAGCATGTTTCAATGAATAATATGGATATACAAAATAATAGTATTCATAAATATAGTCCTGTAGAACAATTATATTACCAAATTGTCATAAAAAAAAAAGATATAAACATTCATTTGAACAATAAATATATAAATGAATTATGCTTAGAGTGTTCAATGAGAAAGGATAAAATTGATAGTCAAATTATTAAATATAATAAAAAAATTAATAAAATAAATGATTTAATAAAAACAAACAATTATATTGATCATGTATCATTTTATAAGGAAATCAAAGAGACATTACAAAAGTTATGGAATGAATATACAAAGAGGGATAATGTAAATATCTCCATTTTTCATGAGCAATCAAAGAATATGAATCATATGCCAAACATGAACAATAAAGAAAATGAAAATGAAAATGAAAATGATACTTTATTCATTGATGAAACTCATCATAATATGTTTGATACAAAAACAATAAAAACGGATCAGAACAAATATTATTTTATAAAACAAATAAATCTCCAACTTAGTGAGAATTATGTTGATAAGCTAAAAGATGAAATAATTGAAAACAAAGATATATATGGTGATATAAATAATATGAACAACATATTATATAGTAACCATAATAATCACATTATTGATAGAATAAATGTATCAAATAATATGCTCAAACAATTAAATCAAACAAAATCACAAAATGATCATACAACATATTTAAAAGAAGAAAATGTTCATATTTTTAATGAAAATGTTTCTAATGATCCAAAAAGGAATTTAAATATTTCCAATGATAAAAATAATATGATAGTTAAAAATGTGAATGTTAATGTGAATAAAAAAAAAGAGGAATTACAAGAATATGTAGATAATGAAAATATAAATACATTAACTGTAATTTATACAAATGATGAGTTAATGAAATATATGCAAAAAAATTCTGTTCAAATAAACTTTTGTTATTTTTTTATAAACAATGATATAGATTTTGGAAAAAAAAATATAGCAAATAAAATACTTAAGTGTTCACAGGAAAAATATAAAGATATTAAAACGTCTGCATACTTTTTTGATATACCACCACAAAGGAAATTTGATTCATTTGATATGAAACATTTTGTGAAAGAGAAAAATAATTTAGAGGAATATGAAGACAATTTCTATTTTTACAGTGAGGAAGACGAAGAATATGAATGTGAAAAAATAGAAGAAGAAAAAAGTAGGGACGTTTGGGGGATACATAAAAATGGTGATATAAATAATGACATGCAGATAAATGAAGAGAAAGCAGACAAGTTCTATAAAGATAAAAAAAAGGAGAAGAAAAAGGAAAAGGAAAAGGAGAAGGAGAAGGAGAAGAAAAAGGAAAAGGAGAAGGAGAAGGAGAAGGAGAAGAAAAAGGAAAAGGAGAAGGAGAAGAAAAAGGAAAAGGAGAAGGAGAAAGAGAAAGAAAAGGAGAAGGAGAAAGAGAAAGAAAAGAAGAAGGAAAGGAACAAGGAAAAAGAGAAAAATAAAAAAAATGAGAAGAAAAATAGGAAGGAGGAAAACTATACAGAAAATAAATACGAAGAAGAAAAAGATAAGAGAAAGATGGAAAAGGATAATATAAAAAAGGACAAGCATAAAAAAAATGACAATCATAAAAAAAGTGACGATCATAAAAAAAGTGACGATCATAAAAAAAGTGACAATCATAAAAAAAGTGACAATCATAAAAAAAGTGACAATCATAAAAAAAATGATAAAGATATTGTAAAAGAATATAACGAAAAGGAGCAAAAAGAGGAAAACAATTATATGAACGAAAATATTGATGAGAAAAAAAGAAAAAGAAAAAAAAAGGATAAAATGAAATATGATAAAAGGGAAGAAACAGAAGGAATAGACCTAGAAGAAACTATAAAAACATATAATGAAAAGGAAGGCAAAAAGAATAACAAAATTAATGAAAAAATTAATTACAAAACAGTTGATAAATATAGAGGAGATAAAGGAAATGAATATCTTAAAAGTGATAAACAAACAGAAAATCAGAAAGCAAAAATAAATTTAAAAGAAGAAAAAATGCCAGATAAATCAAAAGGGAATTATAAGAAAAATTTATATAATTCATATGATAAAAATACGAATACTCATATAAACAAATATTCTACGGAAAATATTAAAGAATATTCTAATATAGATGAAAAAAATATATGTAGAAATGAAAAAGAACATTTAGATGAATATAATCATGAATTTCTCGAAAAAAGAAAATATGATATAAAATGTGAGTATGATTATATGTTTTATAATAATGCTAATATTAATAACAATAATAAAATGTATGACCCCAATAATAATAATGATAATGATAATGATAATAATAATGATA
This sequence comes from Plasmodium reichenowi, assembly GCF_001601855.1. Lineage (NCBI taxonomy): Eukaryota > Apicomplexa > Aconoidasida > Haemosporida > Plasmodiidae > Plasmodium > Plasmodium reichenowi. Next base: position 1,765,829 of record NC_033659.1, on the reverse strand, counting down.
ATAATAATAATAATAATAATGATAATAATAATTATAAAGATAATCATATTAATATTAATAAAAAATGTTATAATAGTCAGGAAAATATAATTGAATTTCAACAAATTGATACTTCTTATGATCTTAAGGATAATATAAGATATAAAAATATTACACATTTAATGTTAGAAAAGAATAGCATTGAAGAAATATATTTAAAAATTAATACATGTAAAATAATAAATATAAAGAAAAAAATATGTTTAATAGATATTTTAGGGAATACATTTTTTATAAATATCCATATTATTATTGACAAACCTAGAATATATACAAATCCTTATTTCTTATTTAATAATAATGTTTCTATATTTCCTAAAAATAATTCTTTCGTTTTATCAAATAAATCATATCATTTTGATAGAGTTTTAATTGGGAAAAACATACACTTATTTAAAGATATAATTCAAACAGAATTAAAAGAAGAATTTGAAGAAAATATTATAAAGTTCATAAGACATTTTGAAGGTATATATACACCTAAACTAAAAATATTATCCAAATTAAAGACAAAAAATGTTGTACCAAATATAGATACTATTGAAAAGGGTAATAAAAGTCGAGTCAATAATATTGATATCATAAGAAATAAGGATATCTTAAAAAATTTATATAAACATATTCAAATAATAAATTTCTTTAATTATTCTCATTTTGATTGTTTTGTTGAACTTTCATTTGAATCCAAATTAAATCAAGATAATAAAGATATCCTTTCATTAAATGAAATGAATGATTCCGAACTTTTTCTATCATATAATGATTTTTATGTATATCCTAGTAAATTCGTTCTGTTATCTAAAAAATGTAAAAAAATAATTCTTTTATTTTTACCAAAAAATGTGGAGTCATATGAAGAAAGGCTATTCTTATATAATTATTCTATAAAAGATGAACCAAATGAAAGTATGGATTATGTAAATAATAAGGAAATATATTATATAAAGGGAAAAAAGGAATTAAATAAAAACATTGATAAAAGTCCTAATAATAATATACTTTCAAATGATAATATATTTTGTAATAATATTAATAATATTTTGTCTAATAAAATAATTAACAATTATATATATGATATGTTTTCGTTTGTTATAAAAGGAGAAGGTATACAATGTTATTTAAAAATAGAACCAGAATATATAAATTTTCATAAAGTCTTATTAAATTCGGTTCAGAAAAAAAATATCGAAATTAAGAATAGAAGTTATTGTGATATTATATGGTATATTGACTCTAAGAGTATAAAAGATAGCTCCTTTTATATAAATCCTACAAGAGGTACATTAAATAAAAATGAAAGAAAAAAAATAATAACAATTGGTTTAAATACTAATACTGTTAAAATAATAAAAAAGGAAATTAAAATATATTATTCAGAAGCGAAAGTAAATAAAAATGATAAAGTGAATGTTAATAATTTATGTACTGCTATATGTAATATAGAAGCAGATATATGTATATCTTTTATACAAGTAAATTTCGAAATCATAGATGAGAAAATATTATATGATTATAATCATACACATATTCAGGATGATATAAAAATGAAAGAAAATAATTTTTTAAAAGAATATGTAACTATATTGAAAAATAGAAAAAAAGATAAATGGTATCCTTCAAACGAATTACTATTAAATAATGTTATTGAAAATGTTATACAAATGAAATATGTACCGGTGAATGAATCTAAAATCTGCTTATTTAAAATAAAAAATACAGGAAAAGTGGGAATACGTTATTTTGTGGAAATAAACGATGAAACATTCTTACAATATATAACTATAAACGATATATATAATATTATAAATATGAATGAAGAAAAAGAAATCAAGTTAAAAATTAAATCATATAAAAAAATAAAATTTCAAAATATAGATTTATTTATACATATTTGTGATAGTATAGAAAATAATTATATTCAATCATATAAATATATTCTAAGTGTATCTTTTGATTATAATTATCTCAAGATTGTTCCTCATGTAATTAACTATGATTCGGTTGAAATAAAAAAGGAAGAAACCAAAAATTTTAAAATAATTAATGATGGGTATTTCGATTTTAAATATGATATTAAATTGTTAAAGGGTAAAATAAAGAATAACAAATATCAAAATGAAAATTTTGTATATCATAATAAAGAAAATAATAAAAATTCAAATAAAATAATAAAAAATGATAATGAAGCAAATAAAAATCCTTTTAAAATTAATCCTATGAGCGGATTGATAAAATCAAAAGAAGAACAAGTTATAACGGTCGTATTTTATTCTGAAGAAGAAAATTATTATAAATATATATACATAGTACAGGTTGAAAATTTAATAAATAGTATTGGACACAACAACATAAACACTAATATAACAAATAATGCTACATATAATAAAGAATATAAAAAACATATGAAAGATACAATTAATGATACAGATAAATACAATGAAATTATTAAACTGTTTGCCTGTTCAGTTAGACCAAAAATATCATGTGATATAAAAAATTTATTTGAAGAAATGTTTATACTAAATAATTTGAATAATTACAATCACTTTGTTCATTATCTTTTAACAAAGAATAGCTATTATAATGTGGAGGAAAATACATTATATTATAAATATGCTTACGTCAATGAATATATAAATGAAAGAATAAAAATTTCTAACGTTACAGATGTTAATAGTAATATAAAAATCGAAATGAAAGAAATCGATTTTTCTTCTTTAACTAATAAGAGTAAGAAAAACAAAGAAGTAGAAAAAAATAAAAAAAACGAAACGAATATTTCACCAAATTCGACTATAAAATATAATTTAAAAATTCAAAATTATAATGAAGAGAAATACAATTGGAACTGTAGTTATATAAAAAATGACAACCTTTCTAATAATATAAATGAACAATTTAGTAATAAAAATAATATAAAAATGTGTGCGTCTGATCATATTATCATATATCCATATCAACATAAATTTGTAGATATTTGTTTTCATTCAACTCAAATAGCTTGTAAAAAATTTCTTTTCAATATTTTTATGATGAAACCAGAACATGTATTATGCTATTCATTTTATATAAATATTGAATTCTTTTTACCATCTGCGCAGTTAATTATACCATCATACTTATTAAAACTAACTAATAATGTACATGACAAAGTTATAGATATAGGAAATATACATATTAACAGTGTTCTATCTTTTAAAATACAATTAATGAATTCATTCAAATATCCTGTTATGGTAAAAGTTATTTTTCATAAAAAAGAAGATAATCATCAGAATATCAAAAATGAGTTGATTCATAATTTACCATATATAAATCAAAAGGAAGAAAATAATATTATACTAGATAAAAAAGAAAATGTATCAATTCAACATAACAATTCATATAACCGTCAAAAAGAAGATGAAAATATATTTAAACAACAAAATAAAAAATTATTACAATCAGAAATTAAGAAAAAAAATATATTAACATCTGATGTATATCAAAATATATATCCAAATGAAAAAAACATAACTAATGAATCTTTTAATAATAATATAGGCTATCCAAGAGTAGAAGAAAAGAAAGATCTATATAATAATATTACAAATAATGATACTATTTTATTCAATATAGATAATATGAAAATAAAAAAAAAAAATAACATTACATATTTCAATTATGAAAATGTTAAAGATATAATATATAACCACAGATGTTGGGACCGTAAAAATAATATCTATTCTATTGGTTATTTATGTTTCATAGGTAATATAAATAATTTGTTAAGAGAAAATGAAGTAGCATATTTTAAAATTAAACTTAACAAAAATAAATTAAAATATATAAAATCTAATGAAAGTCAAAATGAAACAAATCCTGAGCGAATATATGTGCCAGTAAAAAATCCAGATATAAGTAATTTTGATAATTTAAATAAAAAGGAAAATAAATATAAAAATGATATAGACATTACAAATGTAAATGGAAAAAATAAAACCAATAATATAAATAAAAGCACAGAGGATTATAAAAATAATAATGAGAATGAAAAAAAAAATTTGGATGATAATTCTTCTAATAATTATATTAACCAAATAGAAAAGACCAATGATTTATCAAATGATGAAAAATATAAGAAAAAAAAAAAGAAAGATAAAAATGTTCAAAATGTTCAAAATGTTCAAAATGTTCAAAATGTTCAAAATGTTCAAAATGTTCAAAATGTTCAAAATGTTCAAAATGATCAAAATAATAATAATATATATAATAAAAATGAGAAAAAAACTTTAGGTAATGTACAAATTAAAGTTTTAAATAATAATTATGAATGTTATAATTTAAAATTCATAGGAAATATTATTGAACGTAAAAACTATTGGAATTTAAAACATTTAAAACATCATATTAAAAATATATATAATAATAACTTTTATATATTTAAAAATCATATAAATTTTGATATTGTCCCTTTAAACTTTAAACATACTTATAAATTATTATATATAAATGAAAATAACCATACCTTATTTTTTCATATTGAGATAGATAAAAAAATTAAAAATATTATAGATATAAAACCTATTAATGGTTCTATACCATCAAGTAGCTCTTTATACTTCTATTTCACTATCGATGTAAAGGAGTTAGTTAATTTTATGGACCGTCCAATTTTATGTAAATTTTCTCAACATGAAATATCTATAAATAAAAAAAATATTAAACTAAATGATGATAATTTAAAATATGATGAAGATGATTTATATATAAGTTTAAGATCTGAAGAAATAAAAGTTTCATATAAACAAAAAAAAATTCATTTTAAAAATATTCCTTTATTTAATTATTCTAAATATGAGTTTACTTTGGAAAATACATCAAATGTAAAATTATTTGCAGAATTATGTATTACTCCTAATAATTACATGGATGATATATTATCTACTTATTCATTTGAACCATTTAAAGAAAAAAATATGCTTACAATAATAACAAATAAAGCTACAAATGCCTTTACATATAATACACAACATGTAGACAATAATTCATTTTCATCGTCTTATCGAAATGATCATGAAAAAAAAAATATTTTAATGGATAATTTAATTAAAACTAATATAGTAGAAGATAATTGTGTTAAGGAAAAAAGAGAATCATCCATTGATGAATTTTATTTAACCAAATATGATTTGAACATATCTGATTTAAATAATATGAATAAAAATGATATAGGAAATATTTATAATGACACACTACATAAGGAACAATCAACAAAGAAAAATACTGAAATGGATAATAATACAATTAAAAAATATATAACAGTCAATGCAAAAAGTAATAAATATATATATATTTATTGTTTTCATAATATATATAAACAAAAATTAGAATCTATCTTACATATAAAAATTAAATATTATGAAGATATTAAAATACCCATAAAAATGACCTTTGATAATTATGATAAAGAAGAAAAAAATATAAATGATTTCTTCTTATTGTCAAAATTTAAATATTCAAAACAAGTGATTGATAAAAAGGAAAATAATAAAATAGATAATTTAAATAAAAACAAACACCATATTTTAGTAATTAGTAGAGGTATATTAAGCAAAAATTATTATAAAATATATATGATAAATATGTCAAATAAACGTATAGAATATTGTTTTGAAAAATACAGAGAAAATGAGAATTCCAGTATGATTAAATACCCTAATATAACAAATAATGATACGAATAAGTTTATAAAAAATAATAGTACAAATAATTCTATCGAATGTGTAAATAATAAAGGTAATATTAGTGAAAATAATTTATATTTTGCTAAATTTCTTTTTCAAACCTTTAATTCAATACCATATAGACAAAATTACAATTTATTTATAAACAATGAAAAAGAAGAAAATGTTATATTGGATTTAAGGGTGATAGAACCAATCATATTTTTTAATACATCTTTTATACATTCAAATAATTTAATAGTTGGAAAAAGCTATTGTTTTATGTTTTATTTAATAAATTTTGATTTTATCGACATTCATTTTGAATTTGATAAAAACTCATATAATTCATTTAATAGCAAAAAGGAAACCATCAAAATTATTCCATCTGAAGGGCTTGTAAAATCGTGTTATAGAAAAAATAAGTATATAAATAATTATATAAATAAGTTAAATAAACATGAGGAAGTTGTCAACGATTTTGATAATAAAAATATGAAGACAAATAATTTAAGATCTCTTTTATGGTTATCTTCACAGGATGAAGGAGATTCTATATCTCATCATTCATATAATGATAATATGACATTTGATGATAATAATAAAATGAAATTTATTGAAAAAATGAAGGGAAAGAAGGTTAACATAAAACAAAAGGGGGCAGAAAAATATTCATTTGCTCATATACATGATAAAAGTAATTCCAGAAATAATAGTTCAAATTCATCATTTTGTACTTTATCAAATATGTCTTATAGTGAATCGTCACATAGTAATAAAATTAGAAATAATAAAAAAAAAGTATCAAAACAAGGTTATGATGATAATACAGATATATATTTTCGTACAAATCATATGTTAAATTATAGAAACGATAATACAAGAAAAGAGAATAATTATTATTATGACGATGATAATAATTCTTATTCATCTGAAACGAATGAATCATATATAGATAATATATCATCTGATGAATATGAATATGAATATGATAACAATATTATGAATAAATTCTTTCTTCTAAATTATTATTTAAAAAATATATGGAAGACAAATAATACCATGCTTAAAAAAGAAATTCAACATATTATAGGAAAAGGTGGAATTAAAAAAATAAAATTATTTTTCAAACCTCATATGGAACAATTTTATAATTTTAGTCTTTTGTGTAAAATCGATTCAAAGGAAGAACCATTAAAAATAAATTTTAAAATGCAAGTTAATAAACTTAATATAAAATGTTATATAGAAAATTATGATAAAGAACACATCACACTCAATTTAGATGATTCTTTATCTATTAAAAAGAAAAAAAATAAATATGATATGATACATATATATGAAGTAATAAATTTTAAAGAAACTATTATAGGTAAAAAAAAAATGGCTAAATTTGTATTAGAAAATCTATGTTACTTTGATTTATCTTATAAATATTATTTACAAAAAGAGGATGATGAAATTTCTATAACATGTAGTAATAATATTATAAAGAAAAATTCATTTTTCTATATAAATATAGAATATACCTCATTAATACACCATATATATGAAAATCATCTAACTCTTAATATAAATGATTATTATTTAATAAACCTAAAAATTACAGCTATGTCAACAAATGTATTAATACATTTCTCTTTTTATAATTATGATTTTGGAAATCTTATCTTATTTCCAAATGTTGATAAAAATGAAAATACAAGGGTAATATGTATGGACGGAAATTCTCGGGACAGTTTTTCTTCATCTGATACATCTCTCTCTTCATTAATATGTACATATAAAATAAATGAACTCAACGAGAAAAAAATGAAAAAGAAAAAAGAAATGGACTTGGAAATAGAAGAAAAGCGTGTTCAAAAGGCTAGAGAAAAAGAAAGTGAGCAGAAATGTGATAAAGAAGAAAAGAAAAAGAAAAGGAAAAAAAAGGAAACGAAAAATAAAGTCAAGAAAAAAAATGAAAAAAATGAAAAAAATGAAAAATATAAAAGTGAAAACATTTGTGGTCAACAGGAAAATATGAATAAGGATAATTTAGATGTTAAGAATATTAACAAGGATAACTATGATAATAATAATAATAATAATAATAATAATAATAATAACAATGATAATCATGATAATAATCATAATATAGATAATAAAGTCCTGGAAAAAAACAAGCAATATAACAAAAAACAAAATAAAGAAATAAATGACAAGGCCGGTAATATAAATAATTTACTAAATATTCAACATGACGAAAAAAAAAAAAATAATATTAAAACAAATGTAAACAAAGATGAAAATGCTGTCACAAAACAAATTAATAGAACAAATTATAATGATACCAATAATATACATACGAACAGTTTTGATATAAACAATATAAATTATAATATTAACACAGTAGAAACAAAACTATTCATACATAATAATAATGACGAAGATTGTGATATAGAATATGAAATAAATGAATCCTGTTTAAAAATTAACAACGATGGTAAAAAATTACATATAAAAGGAAAAAGTAAAACATTTCTTCTTATTTCATTTACTCCCAATGAAGAAAAAGAATATAATTTTAAAATTCCATTTAAAATAAATAATGATTCAAAAAAAATTGTTTATATTTATTTGAAAGGTTCAGCTAGCCATTTTAAGTTACCATTTTCATGTAATAATTTGAACGAAATAAATTTTAAAGACATTCATGTAGATAAGGAAGTAATAAATAAATTAGTTCTTCATAATAAAAATATGGAAGATGTTTCTTTCAATATATTAAATTATAAAAATTTATGTAAATACTATCTATCATTTATCAATTTTGATAATAATACAAGTCACATTTTAAAAAAGAAAGAAAAAAAAACATATGAAATAAAATTTGCTCCAAAAAAATATATAAAATTACAAATCCCTTTATATTTAAATATTTATTATAAGGGTAAATGTATCGCTTTTTATTTAACACATATTAACATAAATAGTATATCTTATAAAGTTAAAATAAAGGAGAATTTATTAACATTCAATAAAATAGACAAATTACATGAAGAAAATATTATTAATGATAATAATAGTATTTGTGAAATTAATCATATAAGAGAACAATATTTCAAACATTTAAGTAATAAGAATGGTGTGAGGGGGAAAAAAATACAATTACATAATACAGGAGACATGAATGCTCAATTTCAAATAATTTATCCTCAAAAATATGAAAAATATTTATTTTTATATCCAAAAAAAGGAATTATATTCTCATTTAATTTAGTAAATATATATATTTATATAGATACTGATTATATTAATAAAGATATATATATAAATGATGTTTATATACAATTATATCCTAAATTTAATAAAATAAATAGTAAATTAGCACTTAAATTATTTGTTGTTGTTCCCAGTAATTTAATCAAATATACTAAAAGTAGTTATAAAAATTTTGCAAAATTTAATAGCGAAAATAATGATCATGGAAAATATAATAATTATGATGATGGTGATGATAATAATAAAAAAGAACAAATTGTAAAAGGAGAACAACAATTGACTAAAAAAAATAAAAATATCGAACAAAAAGATAATGTTTCGAATGAAGAAAAAAATATCAAATTATATGTCTTAAAAAATGAAACTATAATTACATTTATTACAGATATCAGAAAAGAAATATGTAAAATTATTGAAATATATAATGAAACATCATCAAATTTTAAAATAAAATACAAATTTTTATATAATGAACAAAACTTTTTCTCTATAGAAAAATGTGAAGAGATAATAAAACCAAATGATTATGGATCTTTTCAGATTGTTTATAATCCACTTTTTATTGAAAAAAATAAAAAAAATAGCAAAAATTATCATAACAACTTATGTGAAAAATATGTTAAATATTGTTCTAATATTCATCATATATCTAAATTGATAATATACTATCCAAATGAAACTGCTAAAAATTATACATTATTAGGTTATTCCAATAATGTAGTATATGAAAAAAATGCTATTTATAATTTTAATTCAAAGCATTTGAATAATACATCTATAAGAATAAAAAATTGGTTAAATGAAAATCAAAATTTGACTATCTCCTACCACACTTGTGATAAGGAGGGCAATCCTTCGAATATTGATTATTTTTATTTTTACGTAAGCGAAAAATATAAAAGAAATATATATATAAATAAATATATAAATATATATATAAACATATCTTTATTATATTTTATTATTCTTACACACATTCTTCCTGTTACACGTTTCATGTTCTTATCAGATTCTCAATCAAATCGATTTATGTAATAAAGAAGAAAAAAATATTGCATTTAAAGTTTTATCCTTAAAAGATGGAGTGTTTTATGTCATGCTAATACTTTCCAATAAAAAATACGAAGATGTATATAAAATATTACTACAGTTTGAAATTTCCAGAAGTGAAATTTTATCAATAAAAAATATACACAGATCAAAGAAAGACATAATTAATGAACATATAGTTATTTATAATCCTCTTGATGAAAATGTAGAAATGGAACCTTTGTTTGATTATAATTATATATTTGTTCAAAAGCCAATAATACTGGAGAAAAGAAAAAATAATATTATAAATATATATTTTTGTATAGTCAAGGAAGAAGAAGAGAAACATGTTATAATTTCCTTTACCAACAAAATTTTAGGATCTTATAGTTTTAAATTTATTTTAAATATTAATATGTATGATTTTGAAGAAAACTTTTATTTTAATACAGATTTAGGATCAGTACAAATGAATGAAGTTTCTTTTAAGAATGTCTGTAACGAAAAAATAAATTATGATGTTATGATAGAAGATTTTGATGAAAACAATAAGAATTCTAAGCAAATATTTCAATGTATTGACAAAATAAGTGTTAAACCTATAGACACGAGTTATTTTTTAAAAAACGGAATGTTAAATAATGTAACTGATAAAATTAATCTAACTATTAAATATAATCCTTCAGATATTAAAATAAATAAGGCTATCATAAAATTGATATCTAAAGAGGGAATCGTGTATAAGGTATGAATAGAAAGTTATATGATAATTATTATATAAACATATAAATATAAATATATATATGTGTATGTGTATATATATATATATATATATATATATATATTGTAATATTAATAGGGTTTAATAATGGGAAAAAGTGTATCACCGAAACCGAAAGGGCCCATATTTTGTTCATCACAAAAAACGACATTTTTAACATTTACAAATCCATTTCTTCATATAAAAGAATTTTTTATTAAGGTAAAATTTGTTTAATATTTAGTAAGACATCAATATAATACAAAGAAATTTATATTATTTCTTTTTTCATTTTTAGACGGATGACTATTTCTCTGTTTCAATTGAAAATATAAAAATTGAAGGACGAGAAACTGTTCAAATACCTATAAAATGCCAAACAACCAATGCAACATCAGGTAAACAATAAGAAAAAAAAAAACTACATACATGTATAAATATATAAATGAATAAATAAATAAATATATATATATATATATATATATATATATATATATGTTTCTTATTTTTTAATAGGAAAACTTTTTATTAAATCCGAAGATGATATTGTATGGATGTATTATTTGACAGGACAATAAAAGAAATTTTTTTTTTTTTTTGTAATAATATTTTTTATATATTTTTAAAAAACAAAATATTAATAAATAAATTATTTTTGTTCCCAGGAGTTTGCAATTTCTTCTAATTTGAAAAAAACACTATCAATTTTTTTAAAAATTTTTTTGTCATTTATTATTCTTTTCCATAAATTAAAAATCCTGCTCTTTTTTCTTAAAATATAATAATCTTTTGCCTTTTCATATTTCTTATGTAAATGCATTACAGATAAGTCAAGCCATTTATAAAATATGTTAATAATATTAATGTTTATTCTCTTCTTTTTTATCTTACCAAAAAAGAAAGAAGAACATATATTAGCACATATTCTAAATATACATATATATATATATATATATATAAATTTATTAAAATATAAAAAATACGATTATAAATATTACTTTTAAATATATCCTTTTGGTATTCAAAAAGTTCTTTTTAAGAATATTAAAACATTTTAATTTTATATAAAATCTTGTCGTTACATCAGTAAAATTATTAAATGAGTTCATAGCACATCTTTTTATTTTTCCCTGCAATTTATTTTTTCTGTTACCACAATTGATTATAATAAAAAAGAAAGAAAAAAAAAAAATATACATATATATATATATATATATATATATATATATATATATCAATGTTTGAATGTATTGAAATTTAAATAATTTATTTTTTTTAAATTTTACAAAAAGGAATAGAAAACCCATTTTCTCTTTCGATCTATATCTCTTAATTTAAAAAAATACAGTATACTTTGTGATTTATAATATTCATTTAATAAGAAAAAAAATGTTTTTCTTTTTAACTTCGTAAAATAATATGTTTTAACAGCTTTAAATAATTTATTGTCTTCTTTTTTATCTTGTTCCTGTTTTTTTTTATTCCTAAGTACAAATAAAATTAAATTCCATTACCCTTTTTATATGTATCAAAATATAAATATATAAAACAATATGCCTGCTATATTTTTAAAATAAACATTATTCATTACAGTATAACATTAAAAGGTATTTTCTTAGTTACATATATTTTCTTAGCATTATAATTATCTTCCAAAATTTGAAAGTTCACTTTATCAATAAGTTCTTTCATGTTTTATCTTGACATTCTTCCTTATATTTTATTATAATATAAATCTTCATAATAAGGTAAAATAAGGTTGGTTATTCATAATGTTTGATCAAAAAGCGTTTATAGATATTCAAAAAAAAAAAAAAAAAAATGAAGGAAAAAGAACAAAATTGATAATATTATAATAAAATTAAATCATTATTTTGATATATTTGAAAGATATAAAAAAGTCGAAGGTTTATTTTCTATTTTAATAAATATAACATATATATTTATATATTAATGTATGATTAAAATAGAAAGGTTGATATTGCAAATATTAAAAAAATATATATATATATATATATATAATAATAAATAAATAAATAAATAAATAAATTACACATACATATATATATAATAAAACTTAAAAATTAAATAAAAAAAAAAAAAGGAGGGTAAAAATATATAAGGATATATCCTTAAAACAATTAGACAAATATATAAATTTTTTAATTTAAAAAAATAATATATAAAAATAATATAAAATAATAACAATATAATATAATAATAAGGATTTCCTGTCTTTATTCATTTATTTTGAAATAATAATTAATTCTTATAAAACAGTATAATTATTAATGTATTATTATTTTATTTTAATATATATCTCCATACATATCTCCATATATATATATATATATATATATAATATATATATATATATAACTTCATTTAATCATTTTGTACTATAATAGTGTTTTATCAGAACCACTGAGCATATTACTATTTAAAATACTTGGATCTAAATTAAATAAACCGGAATCCTGTTTATGTATAGTATTTTGGCTCACATCATTTTCACCTAAATTTATTTTATTCACATCACTCTCAGCTATGTTCTTTATATTATTTTCTTCAGCAATGCCATTTTCGCTCATGTTATTTTGATTGGAACTGCTTTCATTAATTTTATTTTCGCTTATATTACTATTATCATCAATTCCATTTGTTGATTTCATTTCACTTTGTAATTCATTTGGAGAATTATTTTGGGGCATTTCCGAACCAGAAGTATTATTTAATGTATTGTTTGATATATTACTTTGTACATTCATTAAATATTGTTCAGCATTTTTTTCCATCATGCCTATAACTCTTTTGGCAAAGAGACCGGTATCATCTATAGTATATCCTCCCTGCATTGATGCAACATCAAATATTTGTTCAGCAATTTCTGAATTTTGCAAATTCATTTTATCAATTTGTATTAAATGATTTAATTGTTTTATAATAAAATGGTTAGGATTAATTTCTAATACTGGTTGATTTGCAGATTGGCCTCCAAACATTTCATTTTCTGATATACCTTGAGCGGTGGCTTGTTGTTTCATATATTTTTGCATAGAAGGTGACATACCCATTTCACCTTGAACTAATAAGGCAGGTGAATTTATCAAACGATCTGAAATTCGTACTTCATGCACTTTATGCGAAAATTTGTTATGTAGCCATCTACATAATATTTCATATTCCATTTTCTGTTTATCCAAACTGTCGGATTTATTTTGATCATTTTCTTTTTTTAACTTAAGGTCGGCTTTATTTACATCTAAGACTTCATATCCTTTATATTTATTAACGGTTAGAGAGGATAAACAAAATTCATCAATCGGTTCTAAAGAAAATAGAACATCATAATTTAATGCTTTCAATTTTTCTAAAGAAGGAGAATTCTGAGCGGTTTTTTTATTTTCTCCTGAGATGTAATAAATACATTTTTGATCTTCTTTCATATTTTCTATATATGAATCAAGATCTGTTTTTTTATCACCACTATTAATTGAATAAAATTCGACTAATGATGCAATTTCTTCTTGATTTTCTTTATCTTCTACAACACCAATTTTGAGGTATTTACCAAATGTGTTAAGAAATTTAGTCCATTTATCACCTCCTGTCTCTTTTAATCCTTTCATCATACTAATACTTTTGAGTACAATTCTTTTATTTATAATAGATAGCATTTTGGATTTTTGTAATATTTCTCTTCCTACATTTAATGGTAAGTTTTCACTATCTACAATACCTCTGAGAAAGGTTAACCAACGTGGTATAGATTCAGAAAATTTGTCATTTATAAAAACTCTTTTTACATATAATCTTATTCCTCTAGATTCTTCGTCAAACATATTTTTACTTAATTCCCATGGTAAAGAACCTGGAATATATAAAATGGAATTAAAAGAAATTTGTCCTTCTACATTAAAATGAACATAAGCTAATGGGTCATCATATGCTTTAAATGTATTTTTATAAAAACTATAATAATCATTTTCTGTTAATGATTTTTCATCTTGTTTCCATATTGGTAATTGTACATTAATTTTTTCCCATTCATGATATCGTTTTGTAATTGTTTTCATTTTCATTTTATCACCATCTTTTAATGATACAGAATCATCTGGAACCCTTTCATAATCAATTTTTTCTGACCATATTTCTATTGGGAATTTAATAAACTCAGAATATTTTTTAATTAATTCTTTTAATTTATAATCTTCTAAATATTCATCACATTCTTCTTTTAAGTGTAAAATAATTTTGGTTCCACTACCCTTAATATCATCATATTCTTGATCATATTTTTTAATTTCATTTACACTAAAACTACCTTTCAAATCTGAAGACCATCGATAAATTTGATCTTCTTTTTTTGTATATACTTCAACTCTATTAGATACTAGAAAAGATGAATAAAAACCAACACCAAATTGTCCTATTAAATTACTATCTGCTTTTCCTTCTTCTATTTGTTTTAAAAATTTGGCTGTTCCCGATTGAGCTATCGTACCAAGATTATTAATTAATTCACTTTTATCCATACCTATACCATTATCAGTTATAGTTAATGTTTTTTTTTCTTTATCAGGTTTTATTTTAATTATTAATTTTTTAATATCATTTTTTTCTTCTTCCACGTTTTCTTTTTTATCTGTTGATTCATTTACATTTTCTGTTTTTTCGTTTTCTGTTTCATTTTTTATTTCCTCATTTGTAACTACTTCAGCATCTTTTATTAATTTATTATTTTCCAATATTATTCTTTTCTTATCACACGCATCAGATGCATTCGAAATTAATTCTCTCAAAAATACATCCTTATCTGTATATAAAGAATTAACGATTATATCCATAACTTTATTAACCTCTGCTTTGAAATTATATTTTTCCACAGGGGAACTATCTGATGATATGTCCTCTCTAATTGTTTTAACATCTTCATTAAAACTATTTAAAGGTTTCCTACTAAACTCAATTTTCTTTTTTTGCTTTTCAAAAAATAATTTATTTACATTGTTACTTAAATCATATCTGTTCGGTGTTTTGTAATTTAATATATAGTTCAATTTCTCCGTAGTACGAGCTAAATTAAAAGCTTCGCTTCTTTCATAATCTTTTAAAAACAACATACAAAAAAAGTACAATATTATAAGTTTTATTTTGTTCCCAACATAAACATTTTGCATTTTAAAACCAAACAAAAAAAAAAAAAAAAAAAAAAAAAAAAAAAAAAAAAAAAAATTTAAAAAAAAATAAAAAAAAAAAAAAAAAAAAAATAAAAAAAAAAATTTTTTTATACTAATAAAATATTTTATAAAAAAAAAAAAAAATTTAAAAAAAAAA
>NC_033659.1:1743939-1749504 GCF_001601855.1 Plasmodium reichenowi | reverse complement strand
TAATACGTTCTATGACAAAATATACATAATTTCATATAAATATTATTTTATACCTATAAAATTATTTAATAAAAAAAATACAAATGTATACAGAAAAATTTGTCGAACGGCATAAAATTATTTCAATTATGTGTTCTTATAAAAATGAATTTATTAAATAAATATAAACAAAAATATAAATATATATTCACTTGTTTATTTATTTATTTATGTATATATAGTTATACCCTTATTATTTTTATAATTTATAATTATTTATTTCTTACTTTTTTTTTTTTTACAATATTTTTAATTTTGAACAAATTAATTATTATTTTTATTTTTTTTAAATAAATTATAAACACTTCATATTAATTTAATATTAGTGTGTTTTATAATTAGTGTTTTTTAAGATATAATAATTATGAAATATATAATATATATATAGGATATGCATTATATTATAATATATGAATGGTTTTTGAACCTTAAGAAAGTACTTTACACCATTAAAAGGAAAAAAAAAATATATATTATATATATATATATATATATAATGTATAATATATATTTTATAATAATACATATACAATACTTACAATTTTATATATATAATTCTTTTTGTACAAGAATTATGTTTTGTTTAATATAAAAAACTTATAACATAAAATCTAATGATGATTCATAATTAATAATATAAAAAAAGAGAATGAATAAATAATTAATATACCTTAAAAAAAGGTTTAAGAGAGAAAAAAAAAAAAAAAAAAAAAAAAAGAAGGAAATATAAACATGGAAATATGAATATGAATTTGTATTTTTTTTTTTTTTTTTTTTTCTTTAATTTGTTTTAAATTAAATGAATATCTATTAAATCAATATTCAATTTATGTTTTATTATAATTCATTTATATTTATTATTATATATATATATATATAAAAAGAAATACATTTATATAACTTTTATAAATATAATGAAAAATATATTTTTGAATAAGATAAAAAAAAATAAAAAAAATATAAAAGAATAAATGAATGATTAAATAAGCTAGAAAATGAAGAAATAACAATTTTATATTACTAGATATATTTTTGATTAAATCTTTTATCTACCAAAAAAATTTGACAAGAATAATGTCAAATTGAATATTACCTTTTTACTATAATAAGTCTTCATATATATATATATATATATATATATATATATATACATATATATACTTATTTTAGTTCTTTTTTGTTTCCCCATATTTTACATCTAATGATAAATAACAATCAACAATGTTTAAGAAAAGGTTTGTAGGCAATGTGAAGAACAGGAAAAAAACAGAAGACATAAAAGATGGCGAAGATAAAGAAAAGCAAGAAGAAGAAGAAAAAAAAACAAATGAAGAAAATACAAAGAAAGAGAATGATAATTCAAATGATTCTTCTTTAATGGACACAAATGATATGTTTAATAAAAAAAAGAGAGAATTAGAAGAAGACCATGAAATTGGTGATGATGATGTGGTATGTAAATATTTTTTTAAGAAGAAATTAAAAAAAATGAATGAAGAGAATTCATTACTTTTAAGAAAAAAACAAAATAAATTAATACATTGCAAAAGTGAAGATATTACCCAATCAAATACATTAACAGAAGATAGAATATATAAGGGTGATTTTAGTGGCTCGAAAAATTATGGATCATATGAAATAGATCAAGATATAAAGAATGATCATAGATCTATAATGGAAAGGAATATAAAAATAGGTGAAGAAATATTAAAAGGAAACTTAAAAGATAATATATATAGAGGAAAAGATGCCCATGAAAAAGCTATAATGATTAAAAAAGATAGTTTAGCTAAAAACAAATATACAGGATTATATGGGCCTGTACGTAGTAGTGGTTCCAATGTTAGAGTAACTCTACGTATTGATTATGAACCTTGTATATGTAAAGATTATAAAGAAACTGGATATTGTGGTTTTGGTGATACATGTATTTATTTACATGATAGAAGTGATTATAAAAGTGGAT
Organism: Plasmodium reichenowi; assembly: GCF_001601855.1. NCBI lineage: Eukaryota > Apicomplexa > Aconoidasida > Haemosporida > Plasmodiidae > Plasmodium > Plasmodium reichenowi. The sequence continues at coordinate 1,747,499 of NC_033659.1, read as the reverse complement.
GGAAAATTGAACAAGAATATCAAGAAAAACGAAAAAGAGATGAAGCATTAAGAAAAGAAAAAATGGAAAAATGGAATGAAAAGATGTTAAAGAAATTAAAAGAAAAAGAAGAAAGATTAAATAATCATAATAATAATTTAAATGATAATAATATAAATAATGATGAATATTCTGATGAAAATGAAAATAATTCAAATCAATCTAATTTATCTTCTTGTTCACATAATGATAATAATTCAGACACAAATTCAGTGGATAGTGATACTTCTCTTCCATTTGCATGTATAAAATGTAAAAAAAAATGGAAAATAGAAATGAATCCAAGTGTTACTGAATGTATGCATTATTTTTGTGAAAAATGTTTTATTGATATGTTTCAAAAAAATAAAAAATGTTTTAAGTGTGGTTTACAACTTAATGGTATTATGAATACGGCCCAAAATATTATTGATATATTAAATAAGAGAAAAACAGTAAAGTGATATAATCCTTAAAAAGCTAACGACAGTATATATTAAGTAATTCGTTATGTATATGTATATATATATATATATATATATATATATGTATATTTTATTTCCTTCTCTTTATTTATATAATATATTAGATAGAAAAAAAAATAAAAAATGTATAAAACTATATATAATTTTTTATACATTTTCTTTATTTTTTTTTTCTTGTTTTAATTTCCTTTTTTATTTTTTATTTTTTATTTTTTTTTGTTCTATTTCTCTTTATATATTATTATTATTTTTTTTTTTTTTTTGTAAGTGTTATAATAAAAAAAACAGCCATCTTAATTATATTTCTTAAAAAAAAATATATGAAATATGAGAAAATATGTGTATTTATTTTTTTTTTTCCTTTTTCCGTATTTATTTCCTTTATGTTTTTATATACAATGGTATAAACTTATTTTGTTTATCAATTTTTTAATTTATCATTTATGTAATTATAATAAAAATTTATAAAAGGAAGAAAATGTACATATAATTATATGCATATATTGTTTTTTTAATTTAGAATTAAAAAAGCAAATGTGCAATAAAAATTAAATATAATAAATAAATAAATAAATACATATATATATATATAATTATATACGCATTCTTATAATATATATATATATATATTTGTATAATAATATATATATAATATAATATATATATATATTATATATATATATATATATGTATTATTTTTATATTTTACCTAAAAAATATTTGTTTTTCTTGCCATATTTTTCTCTTTTTCCTTTTTTAACTTAGCATATAAATTTATATATATATATATGTATATATAATATGTACACATATATATATATATGTATTTTTATTTTCCCTGAAATAAATAAATATTAAAATATAATGAACTAGAATAATGTGTTATAAATTTAGTTCATTCTTTTATAACACAAAAAAAAAAAAAAAAAAAAAAAAAAATGAAAAAATGAAAAAATAATAATAAATCAATTATAGAAATAGATAAAATGAATAAAATGTATGAAAATAAATAAACAAATAAAACTTTTTGTAAATAATAATATACCAAATACAGAGATAAATTTGTGTAACAATAATTTTTAAAATATGTGATTATATATATTAGATATCGAATTATTGACTATATAATTTATTGTTTTGTATCTATTTATTTATTTTTTTTATAAATATATAATATTATTGATATTATATTACCCAAATATATATATATATATATATATATATATATATATATATGTTAAACTTATTTGTTTCCTACTCTTTTTTTTTATTTTTAAAATACATTCATTAATTTTCTATGACCATACAGAATAATGCATGCTCCTTTTTATGAATAAAAATATTTTTAATGCATTTATATAAAATATATATTTGTATATATGTCGATGGGTTTAAACAAATTCCTATAATTGCATATACGACTAATACAACTTAAGTGAAAAATATTATATTTGAATATATTTTATATTCATATATTTTATACATACACACGTATATATTTTTTGTACATATATTTTTACATATATTTTATAATTAAGGAATAAAAAAAATAAAAAGTAATATATACATATATATATATATATCTATGTTAATCTTTGTATATATAAAGAAAGGGAGAGAATATTGTAGCAACGTAAAGAAAAAAAAAAAAAAAAAACAAGAAAAAATAAAAATATGACTGTATTATTAAGGAGTATAAAATTATGTTTTTAAAATTCTTTCTTGATAAATGTATTTTATGTTTCCTGGCTTTGGGTTTGATTCCAATTGGATATATAAATAGAAAGAATAAGTTTAGGAAAATTGAAAATCAGAAATATGCCTTATTCAGTTCTATAGTTATGAACAGTTTTTTAATATACCTAAATAAGTTTTTTGGAATATTAGGAATATTTAATTTTTTTTTAGGGAATTATTTATGTTTAATTGGAATAACAGGTGGTATAGCCGTTGGAAAATCAACTTTTTGTAATTTTCTAAAAAAAAAAGATGTGGTTGTAATAAATGCTGATGAAATTACTAGTAAGATTTATACAAAAGATTCTATATGCTATAAAAAAATTGTAAAACACTTTGGAGAAAATATTTTAAATAATGATAAAAGTATTAATAGAACCTTATTGAGAAAAATAGTATTTAATAATGAAGAAAATGTTAAATATATCAATAAAATTACACATACTTATATTATACTACAAATTATTAAAGAATGCTTAAAATATAAATTTTTATATTTTAAATATAATGTAGCCATTGAAGCACCTTTATTAATAGAAACGAAATTATATCTATTAACAAGTCCTGTTATACTTTTAAAATCATCTGTAAGAAATCAAATTAAACGTATCTTATCAAGAGATAAAAATTGCACCTATGATACAGCCATGGGTATTATCAAGTAATAATAAAAAAAATATATCTGTATATTACGTAAAAAATGTTATGCAACACTTATAATATATATATGAATGATTTTTTTTCTGTTATAAATTTTTATATTTTATACAGTGAAATCTTTTTTTAATTGTGATGTTCAATATCCAATACATTATAACAATGTACATATATGTATGTATAATACTTTTTATCTTTCTTAATTTGAATTCATATTATATGTTATTTTGTTTTTTCTTTTTCCAGGAATCAGCTACCTACAGATGAAAAGATAAAGTACGCAGATATTATTATTAACAATGATGGAGATATATTAGACTTACAAATGAAATGTGATGTGGTATATAATAAATATTTAAAAAACTTTTTCTTCTAATTTAGGCTTGTTTATATATATATATATATATTAATATATATTTATTTATATACATGTAATTATTTATTAATAATTAAAAAGTATACTATATTCTTATAAACCATATTTTTTTATTTAATTGTTATAGAATATATGTATTGCTTGTTTTCTTTCTTTCTTTTTTTTTAATTCATACACATATATATTTTCTTCTTATTGAATTTTAATTTTTAAGTTATTTAATAATATATAGTCTTTTTTTTTTGCTTTTTTTTTTTTTTTTTTTTTCTTGTATATATATTATATAT
>NC_033659.1:1721569-1743929 GCF_001601855.1 Plasmodium reichenowi | reverse complement strand
TTTTTTTTTTTTTTTTTTTTTTTTTTTTCTTGTATATATATTATATATATATATATTTTTTTTTTTTTTAATATTATTATATATATTTATATGCTTATTTATTATATTAGAAAAAATTTGTTATTGCTAATTTTTTACTATTTATTTTATATTTCACATTTCAAATTCTTTTTATACAAATTTTAGTATTCACTAAAAACCTAAAATTATTAAATTATTTAATGTAAACATTAATTTTCTTTTTAAAATAAATAGAAAAAAAAAAAAAAAAAATACATATCTAAATACATATATATATATATATCTATTTATTTATTTGTTAAAAAAATTAAAGACCAATCTCATTTTAACACTTTTTTTGAAATTTTTTTCTGAATTTAAGTTTAATGCTTCAATTAAATATATTATAATATTTTATTTATTATATTTATAAAAAGAAAATTTCATAACATAATATCATAATAACAGAAAGAAAAGAACCATAAAAAAGTTATAATGTAAATTTTGAGAAACAAATATATTTAATGTGCACATAAAGAAATGGATAATATTAAATAAGTACATATGTTATATATATGTATATATTTATATACTTATAATTTTACAAGCTAGTAAATATAAATTAATTACAAAATTATAATCAAGGGTATGTGTTATAATACCTTATTTAGTTATAATACACAAAGTATTAAACATTTATTTATAATATATATATGTATATATTAATGTTTTAATTTATAATAAAAAAGAAAAAATTATAATTTCAACATATATATTATTCAATCCATGATAAAGCTTAATGTGAATTTTATAAATATTATATAAGAAATTTTATCTGAAAGCCATTATGAATATATAATATATATATATATATATATATTCTTATGTAAGGACCTTTTTTTTTTTTTTTTTTTTTTTTTTTCCCCCATTTTTAATTTTGTCAATCATAATTATAATACAGTATGATACATGAAGTTATATTAAGTTTAATAGGTCAAACTGGAGATATAATAGTATTAGTTCATAAAAATAAGAAGACAACAATAAATGGAAATATTAATATAGATGATTATCGTTTTGAAGTAAACAATAATATTCATATATTTTTAAATTCAGAAATAAAAATAATAAATGAAATTGTGGAATTAGGTTATTATTTCTATATAATAAACATTTTTTTTTTATTAGTAAAGAAGAATACCATTTATAAGAATATAACTCATATACATAAATATAATAAATTAAATCAAGAAAGAAAAAATAATAAAAATCTAAAAAATTGTAATATATATGATAAAGTAAACAATGGATATTATAGCTCAGATAACAATAGCTTTTCATGTATAAGTTCCTCTTCTGATCATGAAGAGGAAAGTGATGATGAGAGTGATAGTGATAATGATAATGATGAAGAAAAGAATGAATCTGCATCAGGTTATATGACAAGAAAAGAACATAATAAAAATAATTCATATGATAATAATAAAAATAAAATGGATACATATTTTGGTGTGATTTTGAAAAATGTGAAAAGTATAAATAATGCTAGTCCATACGGATATTATGCAAACGGTATATGTAACGAAATAAAAAAATTTATAAAAAAGTATTTAAAAAAAATTAGTGATGTAGAAGAATATATTAATAATAATAGTAACACACCTTTAACTCAAATTGTTACTATGTTAGAGAAGAAAAGAGAAGAATTATTAGTAATAATTAATATAATAAAAAATTTTTTAAATTTTCAAAAAAGAGAAGAAGAAAATGTAATTGAGGGGGAGTGTAGAAATAAGACAAAAGAAATATTAGATTATTTATATGAACATTCATTAAATGGAAATTCAAGAATAAAAAAAATATATCATAAATATTTAAAAAATGTAGGTAAAATATTTTTACATCAATTATTTTCTTGGATACTTTATGGACAATTAATAGATCCATATAATGAATTTTTTATACAAAAAAGACAATTTATATATTCAGATGAAAAAAAAATTTATTTAACTCCAGAAGAATTATATGAAAATTTAACTTTATCTAATGTACAAAGTTTAAATTTTGAATGGAATTATTTATTTTTTCAATCACTTAATAATTTACCTCAATGTTGTATAGACAAAATAGCGGGAAGGAAAATTTTGTTTATCGGAAAATCTATTCGTATATTAATTAGAAGTAATAAGTGGAATACAAGTGATATATTAAAACTATTTCCTATTATAAAAATATTATCAAAAGCATTTGATGAGTCTTCAAAATTTTCTTTAATTCATTCTTCATATTATTATAAAGATGATCATAATTTTATGTCAAATGATCCAAGTTTTGTAAAATATAGAAATGAAGATGAAAACTCTAATTATTCAAATAGTAGTTCAGATAATTCATCCTCATATGCTGATTTATCTGATTCAACAAATGATAATATTAATTTATATTGTAAAGAAATATTTGACATTACTATTGAAAAAATTAGAAGCATAATTGCATATAAATTATGGAAATATATTGTTAAAGATATCAATTTAATAAAAATTTTTGATTTATTTAAAGATATCTATTTATTAAATAATGGAGATTTTTATGATTACTTTTTAGAAAAATCATGGTCCTTAATGCATATTCCACCAAATATGAAAAATGAAATTTTGTTAAAAAGTATGGCATGGAAAAATTCTTCCGTATTAGTTGAAGAATATTGTAAATCGAAATATGAAAATAAAAAAGACAAGTTAATAATAGATAATTATGATAATTCATTATTTACTCATATTTATAGTAATAATCATGATTCTAAAGAAGACCAATCGAATTGTTTTTTTCATAATAACGCTAATTCGTCTTATTATACTTTTGATACAGATACTTCAGAAAATTTTATTTCCAAATATTTTTATCCAAGAATTTCGTATAAAAAATTTTCTTATGATACTTTTGAAGGAGAAAAATTTGATAATTTAATATTAGGTGGAATGTGTTATATATATGATAACAAAATAGTACTGAATGACTTCTATAAAGGAATACAAACACTTTTTAAGAAAAAATATTATGATTATGATAATATATTTAGTGTATGTATAAATAATTATAGACAACAAATTTTGAGGGGATTTAAACATGGTTTTGATTTTTCTGTAAACTTTAATAACTTTTTTGATAACCAATTATATGACCAGGATATAACAAGAAATAATATAAATGAACAAAATTTTGTAAAAGATAATAATATATCTAACAAAAATTATGATGGTAAAAATAATGAAGATCATTTTCTTGTAGGATCATGTTTTGCCTTAGTAATTCATTCAGTAAAAAATCCATTACTTTACAAAACAGATATATTAAATAGTTCCCAAGGATACTGGGGTACATTAGGTGATTGTTTATCGGTTGAAATAAGAGTAAAATTTTATGAGAAAAAAAAAACAATAAATCATCCGAATATAAATAATAACATACAAAATAACATATCAGATGTAATTTTAGGAGATGTAGAAATTGAGGTTTCTTTATACATAGGAGGAAAAGGAATATCATCATTTGTTCACAACAGTAATAGTTATTCGATTGATTATAATAAAGAATGTATTTTAAATAACAAATTATTAGAAGATAGTTTAAACCAAGAAAGAGAAAGGACATATCACGAAGATGATCATGAAAATGATCTAAAGAATTTAAAGAAAAAAGAAAGGATATACCCTATGGGTATATCACAAGAAATTAGTAATACAAGTGAAAATGTGAGGTATAGTAATAATTATTATAAGGATGAAAATAATAGCAGTTATAATATTAATAATAATTGTAATGATAGGGAACAATATCCTGTACTAAAAATACAAAGTAATAAACAAACATTTTACAATATTAATAAAAATACTATAACCAAATTTCGTGTACGAATAAATTGTTTGAAACATACCTTTAGTGTATATATACAAAAATTAGATGAATATAATTTAAATTTTAATAATACAAAAAATAAGATAAAACCAATTATACATATTAGAGCATTAGATATGACCCAAGCGTTTTCATTAGACATTGGAAATGCATACATAGGTCTTTATACCTGTCCAATATTATTTAAGCATAAATTGTTGAAGAAAAAAAGTAAGCTAAATGAATGGTTTAAAAACTTTTATAATGTTAATATGTCAGATGATATGTCTACTATTTATGAGAAAAATAAAAATATTAATATACATAATGAAAATGGGACTATAGAAAATGAAATAAGAAATAGAGATAATCTAGCTTTAAATAAAAACTACCAAGACACCACTAAAAATAATAATAATAATAATAATAATAATATTAAATATAATAAAGAAATTGATTCTGAAAATGATATATTTCCATATAAAAAGCGAAATATAAAAAATTCTGAAAATCGTCTTTTATTTAGTTGTTATGATTGTTCAGTTGAAATATATAAATGGTTTCATCAGTCTTACAAGTCAGCTATTGAAATTCCTGAAATTGATATAGATAATGAAACGTTAATATTTTATGATAAACAAATAAATAAGAATATAAAAATACATAGTGGATTAAATTTATGGAATAATTTAGAAATACATTTTAAGCTTACTTGGCCCATTGCTTTAATAATAAATACGAATACTATATATACATATAATTCTATTTTTCAATTTTTATTTCTTTTAAGTCGTATTCATTATAATTTAAAAATTTTATGTTATCATAATAGAAATTTATATAAATATTTATATTATGGAAAAGGAAGTTCATTATTTTCTTATTTATTTTCTATTAGATATAAAATGCAATTTTTTTTTTCTCATGTTATAAGATATTTACAAGAAGATATAATAAATTATGAATATAAACTAATGAGTACTCAAATACATAAATCTAAAGATTTTGAATATACTAAATCTGTTCATGATTTATATATTTCTCAAATAGCAACTAAATGTTTTTTAAGAATTCAAGATTTAACGTATCCTTTAATGGAACTAATAGATACGTCTTTTAAATTTTGTTATTTTTTTCAATGTCTTGTGGAAAATGAATTATTTACCGATATTTTAAATAATGAAATATCAAATGATAAGGACACTCATGAGCATATGAAAAATGAAAAAAAAAATGATCATTCAAATATTGACACCTTTATAATAGATGAAGATGATAAAAATGAAGATTTAAAACAAGTAATAGAAAAGCTACTTCAATATAATGATATATTTAATGATAAACTAATTATTGTTATTAATGAAATGATAGGTATCAGTTCTAATAATAATCATGCTTATATTATTCATTTATTAACTATATTAGATTTTAATAGTTATATAACCAAAATTAAAGATTCACGTAAAAAATATAATGATTTAAACGCAAATAAAAAATCAAAAGATGATGAAATTAAAAATTTAAATAAAAATATTATTGAAGATGATAATGTAATGAAAGAAACTCATATAGACAAAACTTCACATCTTCAAAGAAATAACTTCAATATAAATAATGTAAATGATGAAAAAATGGAATGTCAAGATATTGAAAATATTCATATTATTGATAATTACCACGTAGATAAAAACCATAGTTATTATAATCCTAACATATCAAATGTTGAAAATAATTCAACGAATATAATGTCACAAATAAATATAAATGGAATAAATGAATTAAATGAAAAAAATACACCCTTAAAAAGTAGAATAGTTAACAACTTTAATAATTTATTATATAATAATATTGATGCTACATCGAATATAAAACCAAATGATTTAAGTCCATACAATCAACATATGATCATGCCTCAAACTAACGAAAGTTTCTTAAATGGTAATATAAATATAGGAAGTGAAACCATGCTAAATAATAATAAATATAATAATTATAATTACAGCTATAATAATATAATGAATAGTCAAAATAATATTATTAATAGTCATAATAATATTATGGATAGTCACAATAATATTATTAATAATCATAGTAACATAATGAATAGTTATAATAACACAGCAAATAATAATTATAATTCATTAATTGATAAATATTCAAACATATTGAATAGCTACATGAATAATACTAGTTCAATTTACAATTCTCCAAAGAATTTTATAAACAATTCGAATATAAATTCATACAACTCTATATTAGAAACAAGCAAATTGAGGAATATAAATAATATTTCAAGTGTAACTAACAATATAGGTAATGATTACAATACGAATAGTATATACAAAAGTAGTCATAATATATTACATTATGATGATAATGATGATAATAATAATATAACTAATGATATAGGTAGTATCCCAAAACAAATCAAATTAAGCAATATAAACAAAAATATCTATGAACCAAATTTTTTAAATAATAACAATACTACTACAGATAATATTGCAACAAATAATTTAAATAACCTAATGGATATTAAAGTTAAAAATCAGTTTAACGTACAAAATATAATAGATCAATATAATTATAATACCCTGTCAAAAAATAATATTTCCTTAAACAATACTTATAACATAAATAAAATTAGTACCTTATCTCCATTAAACAAAGTGGAAAATACCTTAAATTATAGTAACGTTCCATTACACATTTATCACAGTGAAAATAATACATCAAAAAAATCAGACCATCCATAAAATTAAAAATGCTACAAGTAAATATATTTAAATTTCTTTTTTTTTTTTTTTTTTTTTTTTTTTGTTATTCGTTTTATATACAATACCTTTACTATTAATGATATAATTAATTATTTTTAATTTATTAATTGTACATGTATTTTAAGATTATAAATATATAAATTTTTTTTACTTTTTGTATGTGTATATATCGTTTTATATTCATTTTTGTTGATTTGTGAATTTTATATTTATAATGTTGAATATATAATAATTTTTTTTCTTTTTTAATTTTTAATGGTACTCCTTGTACACAAAATAGTGTTATATATATATATATATATATTATTTCTATGTTTAATTTATAAGTTACTCTTATAATGAAATGCTATCGAAATAATAATTATAAAATTAAAATTTACAGTAATATATAACTATTTATATTTTAACACCTATATATATTTTTTTTTTTTTTTCACGTTAAAAAATGTGTTCATAATGAACAATAATATATATATATAATGCAATATATTTGTTGGTTAATATAATTCTATATTTTAATAAATAATACGTCAATATCATGTTCACATAAAATATTTCACATTAATAATTATCCCATATTTATAATTATCACTTTTATGTAATTTGGAATTTTAAAGTATCTAATTGTTTATTTTTGTGCTCCTATATAAGAATTATATTATTATAAATCTTAAATATTTTAGAGAAAAACAATAAAAAGAGAAGAAAGAATAAAGGAATCTACCAATTGTTTTTACTTGTAAAATTCTAATATATTTAAATAAAGTTCATGTATTTAAAAATGAGAAAGAAAAAAAAAAAAAAATAAATAATAAAATAAAATAATATAACTGTAAAAAAGGAATTAAAACAGAATTTTATATTATTACAATTATGTGTACAAAAAAAAAAAATTAGTATAATTTTTTATATTTTTAGTATTAAAAAAAAAGAAAAGAAATACTAATAAAATATAGAGATGTACAAAATTCTATCATATAATATATGTATTAGTTACATATTATAAAAACATTTACTTCTTTTTATTTTCTTCTATTCATGTTTTAAATATAACACGAAAGATAGAAATAAAATATACTATAAAAAATACATACTTGAATTTATTAATTTTCATATACATCACTGACATTAATTATTCATACATTAAATATAATAATATATATATATATATATATATATATATATATGTATGTATTTATTTGTTTATTTATCTATTTAATAATATGTAGATATAATGTCAAGTGTTTTTAATTATTTTTTTAAAAATTTCGTTTTAAAAGAAAAGAGGAATTTGTTTTTTAAATATAATATATTAGAAAGGGGGTACTCTAAAATAACAAGTGTTAACTTAAATAATTGGAATAATATACACAAGGAAATAATTCAGAAGATTAATAACAGTGATTTTGTTTCTATAGATGTAGAATATACAGGTTTACATTTAAAAGATGAAAGATATATTTCACTAGATTCTAGTTATGAAGCCCATTGTTATGGAGCCAAATCATTTTTCCCTTGTCAAATCGGAATATCTATTGCTAAGAAGAAAGATATAGTGGAAGATTTATATCAGACGGATGAAGAAAATAATGAAATAAAAAAAAAAAGTAGTGTACATACAAGAAAGGTTATATATGAAAATGGAAATATGAATAAAATTTGTAATATAGAGAAAAAAAAACAAGAGTGGCATATATCACCATATTGTATTTATGTATTTCCTAAGGAAAATAAATATTTTAGTGTATCCACAAGTACCCTTAGCTTTTTGAAAGAAAATAATTTTGATTTTAATGAATGGATATTTAATGGAGTAGGATATTTAAGACCAAATGAAGAAGAGGAGAAAAAAAAAAATATACTAGAAAAAATTAATGAATTAAATAATCTACTAAGTAAATGTAATACCAACAAAAAAAATATCATACCAGGAGAAAAAATACATATTGACAAAATTATACAAGAAATTGAGAATTATAAAATTGTGGATGACGAAGATAGAGAAGCAATTATATCCATAATTAAAAAAATAGGGAAATGGATAAGTAATACAAATAATGATAAAAACTATTGTAAACATGAAGAGGATAAGAAAAAATTAAATATGAACAAAGATACAAATATAAATTACATAAATAATAAAGACAAAGCTAATGGTAATGATATTAATATACACATACCTACAACCAACATTAATAACAATAATATTTATAATATTACTAATAATATTGTCAAGGAAAAAACATTTTCAAGTTTAAATAATAATTTTATCCAAAAACAAAAAAATGAATTAACGAATAATAATGTGTATAATGTAAAACAAACATTTTCATCCATTAATAGTAACATAAAGAATATACCAAACAATTATATAACTAATGAAGATGTTTATGATAATGCTGAAAAGATAATTAATAAGTCTACATATGAAAATGATATTGAATGTTATAATAATATACATAATAATGATACAATTAGAAATACAGAATGTGATATAAATAATATGGATAATATATCAAATTATCCATTATATTTAGAAATTGAAAATCCATATTTACGTTTACTAGCACATACATTAATAACAAAATATTTTGATTCAATATTTTGTATATCTGTTAAAGTTAATGACAAAAAACATCTAGCAGTGTATCGGAGTGAAAAGGATTCATATAAAGAACAAATTAAAAATCTTGAACAAGAAATAGAAAAAATAAATCAAATTATAGGAGTAAGATTATTATTTGATGAAATAATAAAAAATAAAAAAATAATTATTGGACATAATTGTTTTTATGATATTTTACATATATATCAAACATTTTATCATGATTTACCTAAATCTATAAATGTATTTAAAAAAAAGTGGACAGAGTTATTCCCTCATACATTTGATACCAAATATATTAATGAAACAAATGAATATTTATATGCTTTAAATGGACCAGCAACTTTAAAAGGTTTATGTGAATATATGGCATCCTTAATTTCATCAAGTAATGATTTCGATTTCTTTTTTAATTTTATGAATGACCCAACTGATTTACCACAATGTTTTATTCCATTTATAAATCCAAAGAAGATGACTAAATATAATATGACTCAAAATTTTATACATAAAAAAAATAATATGCTTTATTCAAATGATGATAATAATATTAAAAATGATAAAATACAACAGGAATTACTATATGGGACAAAAGGGGATAATATTATACCAAATATAAGTATTGAGTTAAATTCAGAAAATAATACATTAACATATAATAATAATAATAATAATAATAATAATAATAATTATAATGAAAATAATATGATATATGTGAATAATACAAATGATAAACATATACTAAACAGTGATGAACACAATGCTGGTTATGATAGTTTATTAACTTGCTTACTTTTTATATTTCAATGTCATTATATTTTAAAAAAAAATAATCTCATGTGGAAAGATATATACTTTTCCGAAAGTAATAAAGCAAATAATACCAATAGTAAATATTTTTTTGATATATTTTTAAATATGTCTAATAAAATAAAAATTGTAAAAACACAACCAAATGTTATTTCTCTATGTAGTGCAGAAAATTATGAAATGTCCAGACACTTTTATATGTATGATTATCCACGTTATTTTAAAAAATGGGAAATTATGAAAATATGGTCTCCCATATGGATTACATTAAGTAAAGTTGATGATCAGTCATGTTGGATAATAGCTAAAAGTGATGATGATGCAAAAAACATTAAAATGATATATAAAATGCTACAAAATCCACAATTTAAATTGTGTACTTATGAAGAATATATGCATAAATTTAAATCGAATTGATTTCAATATATCCATCAATAAATATATTCAAGGAATCTTTGTAAACCATACCTTTTATTTTATTTTTATTTTTTGTATAAATATATATCATATCAGATATATAAACTATATTTTATATGCTTTATTTTTTAATAATTAACAAATATATTCATACTTAATAATTTGTTCAAAATTTTTTTATTTTTTTTTAATAAATTAAATAGGAAAAAAAAAAAAAAAAAAAAAAAGAAAAAAGAACCCCTAGATCCTTTTTAACAATAGGATAATATTTGTTTTTTTAAAATGTAACATTAAATATATATATATATATATATATATATATTATTGAATTATTTCACAAAGGTTATGTTTAATAATATTAATGATATATTATATAAAAAATACATAAATCAAAAAAAATATGGATCATTATTTACAAATGATGTGTAATATTGTAAACAAATATGTACTTTTAAAAGAAAATATTTATATAGTAATATTTTTAAATTTTATTAATATATATTACGTTAAATATATAAATTAAATAATAATATATATATATATATATATATATATATATATATATATATATATATATATAATATATATACACATTATAGTACCAGTATTTACTTTATAAATGAAAACATATAGTAGTTAATATAATTAAAAAAAATAAGATAATAAAACAAATAGTAATGTATACTTATTTCACTTCGATAAACCAGATGAAAGGAAAAATATATTATATTTCACAAATGTGCACAGATACATATATATATATATATATATGTATTTTATTTTTCTTCTTTTTTTTTTTTTTTTTTTTAGTACATTCCAAGTATTATACCAAATAAGGATTCAAAGTTCAAAGATCATTTTAAAATAATACATATAACAAAATTTTAAAACTTTATATATATTATACATTTTCATTTACTTTACTTAATCTGATTTTGTACTTTTTTCTTTTATTTTTTAAATTAAGTATAGTATTATAATATAAAATATCTATTTCAGTGTAGAAATAGATTATATAATTATTTTTTTTTATTATTCATAATTTTCTTTAACGGATTCATATTTCAAATAAAATGTAAAAAAAAAAAAATAAATAAAAATAAAAAATAGTTCATTATTTCTTCTTAATAAAAAAAAAGAAAAACTTTTATATAAATAAAGTAAACTAATTATATAATAAAAATATTTCATAATATTAAAAAGTATATATCTTAAAAAAAAAATTAAAATATTATATATAATATTAATACATTTATATATATATATATATATATATATACTTTTGTTTGTTTTTTTCCGATAAAGATTATGAAATGAAAGAAAATAAAAACAATATATAAAAAAGATAAGAAGAATAATTACAGATCAAAATAAATTCCTTAAGATGCTATTTATTTTGTAAAACCTTATATATTAGTTTTTCCTAAAATAAGATGAAATATGAATGATTGTGACACTAAAAAATTTAGGGATATCAGCGAAAAAATATATGGAAAATATGTGCCAATAATTAAATTTGGGGGTGCCAAGAAGTACATCAAAAATGATTATAAAAATGAAGATGGTAAGAAAAATTAAAATGAATAAATAATATATATATATTTGTATATATATATTTAGATATATGTATGTATTATATTTTTAATTGTATAAACCTTGTAACATATAATTTTTTAGCTAATAAAACATTCTTATTATCATATTTACACATATATATGCATATACATTGTTTTTAATTTAGCCGATATAAATAACATAAGCTACGCGAGCGAGTTTTTGAACAATAATGTGGATATATATTATGATAATAAATATGGGATAAATAAAGTATGCTTTTCACCTCAAGGGAAGTACGTTGCTGGGTGTACATCTAATGGATTTATATATCTATATGATTTATATGAGAATAAATTATTATCTAAAATATGTACTCGTATTGATAACATTCAAGATATAGCTATAAGCGATAATGATAAGTACATATATGCATGTGGTGAGAATCGACTTATAGAAATATTTGATATATATGAAGAAAATAGCAAACGTTGTAATAATGATATTGGGAAATATGTGGATGTATCTATTCCCAGTATAATTAAAAATACAAAATTAAAAATGAAAAACTGTTCAGAGAGTAATAATATGAAACATAATAATAATAATAATAATATATTGTCAAAAAATGCTTTAGATAATAAATATATACCTTATCATAAAACAAAGTATAAAAACATTTCTAATGGTAAAAGTATATATATTCCTATATACAATTATGAGGATTTAATAAAAAGTAATATAAATATGATAGACCTAAATTATGTTAAATTGAATAAAGTAAATGAAATAATAAATAAGTCCACATTTTTAATTAAAGAATCACATGAGTATATAACATCCTGTATAGCTATACCAAATATATGTAATTTCTTGGTATATTCAGGTGGAGGAGATGGTGTGTTAAAAATTTGGGATTTAAGAATGAACTTGTTTAATATATCCAAAAAAAGTTCACGTTCAAATAAATCTGATATGATTTTTATAGATAATAAAAATCCATTTGCTTCCATATGTTCACATGAAGATACTGTAACTAGTATAACGTTTAATAAAACCATAGATCACGAAGGATCATATAAATTAAAAAAAGAACAAAGAAAAAAGAAAAAAATGTTTAATGCTAAAAAAGAAAGTATACACAACAAAAATATTTATAGCGGCAATTTGGATTGCGAAAATATGAATGACAGTACATCTGATTATGAAGAAGATAGAGAAAGTGATAATTCTTCTGTTTCATCACCTCATTCATCTATTTGTTATTCATCACTAACCTTTGATTTATCGAAAGATAAGTTTAACAATATATTAATGACGAGCGGTTATGATGGATATATACGTTTATATGACATTAGTAACAATATTATTAAATCATTTTATGATGAAGAAAAAAGTATTACACACTGTATGTTTAGTAATAATAACAAATATATTATTAGTACGAATAAATCTAAATTCGGTAAAGTATTTGATTTTATGTATATGAATAATAAAATGAATTCTAAAAATATGGCTACCTACTTAAATAACTATAAAACATATTGCTTAAACAAACCACTAATACGTAAGGAAAATCCAGAAAATGAAAATTATCATGATACAATAAATGAGGATGATATATTTTCAAGTCAGTTATATAATGATAAAGAATATGCATTATGTAAAATTGGAAATATATTTGAAGATGAAGAGTTAGAAGAACGGATTAAAATTGTGAATGAATTAAATAGAAAAATAAATGAACAGGAAAATAAACATTTTGAACCTAATAAAAATGATAATAATAATAATAATAATAATAATAATAATAAGGATAATAACAATAAGGATAAGAATAAAAATAATTATAAGAAATATGATAATAATAAATATTATAATAATAATGATAATAATATTACAGATGAACATGATGATTATCCTGAATCGAACTATTCTAATAGCGATTCAAGTATTTACGATGAGAATACTATAAAAAGTAATACCTTTTATGAACATGTTAATAACAAATTAGAACCCACATGGTCTCTTTTTGTAGATAATTTAAAATATATGGATCTTGTTCCATATGATAATATAAATGATAGTCTAAAATATAATTATAATTATGTCAAATCATACTTTAACCATAATAATTTTTTAAATACAAATTATCATTCGTTAAATAATGATGAAAAAGAACCTTCCTTATATTATATGTTATCAGAAATTATATCAAATGAAGATGACATTCCAAAATTTTCCTCTTGTATTGCAGGAGATAAATGTATAATTCCATCTATCGATACATATGCACATGTATATGATCTTTATACCGGCTTCCATGTTAATTCTATAAAAAATCTTTATTTACCAAACTATTATGTGGATAACCATTCTTATTATTTTCATTCAATAGATACAAATAAGAAACGAATATCATTTTTAACTAGTGTTGACACTTATCCGAAAAACCAAAATATTATTGCAACTTCTAATGGTTATCCCGATGGCTCCATAGTCCTCTGGGCGTTTGTGGCTTTTTAAATTTATATACATATTATATGAAAGAATGCACAAATATATATATATATATATATATATATATATATATATATATATATATATATATATTTGTATGTTTATATATTTATATTTACTCATTTTATTTTATTTTATTTTATTTTTTTCGTGTATGTCTATTTTTATAAAGAAATTAAAAAAAAAAAATAAATAATAAAAACATATAATAAAAATAAAGATAATACTTAAAATATATATAATATTATTTAGAAAAATTTTTTTAAAAATAGATATATAAAATAAGAGTACAATATTAATAACATAAATATTATATACTCTCTATATTTTAACGTATTTATTTATGCTATATTATCTTCTAACTTTTCTTCGTAATCATAATAATTCACTGGAGTTCCTCCTGGAACCATAATAGTTATATTTAATCCATTTAATAATAATTTTTTAATTTTATTTACTTTTTTAACATTATTTGCGTACGTGTATTCTGTAACATCTTCTAATACCTATATATATATATATATATACATATATACATATTTGAAATGTTTAAAAGAAATTGAATGTTAAAGTGATATATATGTAATATATAATATTATATCTAATTTTTTCTTTTCTTTCGTTTTTATTTGTAACTTACCATATTTACATATTCATCGAATCCAACCAATTTACCTACAATTTCTTTATCGCCTTTCATCATTATCCATATTTTACTTCCTATTGAAATATTATATAGAACGAAAAAAGAAAAATATTTATATAAAATATCAAGAAAAACATAAATTTTAATAATACAATTTCTGAATATATTTAATCATATAGTATCTAGTTATTTAGGTATATATATTATATTGAAGAATACATAAAAACATTTCAGTTCTACATGAATATAACATATTACTTAAATTTTTTTTTTTTTTATACCAATACACTTATCCATTAAAGCCAAGGGTAAAAATGTTTCTGACCCACTAATTGTAGCCATCTTTGGAATTTGTTTAAAAAAATTAATATATTTAATTAACACGATAATTAAATAAATAAATATATATAAATAAATATTTACATATAAATATTATATAAATATTTTAATATATAAATTTATGATTTATTTCATTTCTTTTTTTTTTTTTTTTTTTTTTTTTTTATCCCTTTAAATATAATGTTAGTGTTTTTATGTTACGTATTTTATATATATATATATATATATATATATTATTATTAAAATAACTATATATTAGAAATATATTATATAATAATTATTTACCACATATATAATTCCAAATGTTTTATTTTAATGCACTCATTCAAAAACATATTTATATAAAATAATATGCCTCAAGTGTAAATATATTTTTTTTTTGAGAAATATATAAGTTTTATAATGATTGATATATATTAAAAACAAATGAGAAATATATTGTTAAATTTATACAAATGAACTTATATATATATATATATATTAATAAATAGATTAATATATACATAAAAATATATATTATTTAGATCAAAAGGGGGGAACAAGAAATGGGGGTTACTATAAACATCCCTAATATAATATTGAAAAATAAAAAAAAATAATAATAAATAAAAACATAATATTAATTATAACACAAAAAAAAAAAAAAAAAAAAAAAAAGAAAAAAAGATTTAAATTAAATTAAAAAAAAAAAATATATATATATATATATTTAAATTATATAAAAAAGAGAATTTATATATAATATTCATATAAATATAACAAAATATACCATATTGTTATTTTATAGTCTAACGACATCTATTAATATGTGTTTAATATATATTTTTTATGTTTTTAATTTTAAAATATTCTTTTTAATTATTATCAGAATTCAAAATTTCCTTAGCGAATTGCTTAAGGGAACGAGGTAATTTTTGAAAATGTGCTTCTTGCTTTTCAATAAAAATTCTAAGAAAATATTTTGCATATATTAAATTCAAAGTTGTCATATCATTTCTTTTTTTTCTTAGAATTTCTAATGATTTATAATATATATCACTATTAATATAATTAAGTTGTAAGCAACAAAATGGCACTTGTGTTAAGACATGAAGTGAACAATGTTGTATATGTTTTATGTATTTATTTACTAATAAATGTAAAATATTTTTTTCTAAATCATCAGATATTATATTATATGTATTTATATTTTTTTCAATTGATATAATATTATTTTGTGGGGTTTTATATGTCGACTGTATATTATAATTTAAATCTTTATTCTGTGTTGCTGTTTGTGTTGTATTGATTTCTTTTTCTTTTACTTTTTCTTCATTATTATGATATTTATTACGTTCTATATTATTCTTATAATCAATATTTTGGCCATTTAATGTTGTGTCCTTTATATCTCTCAACGGACAACTTATATCATTTTCTAAATTTTTCTTTTCCTTTATTGTGGCACCTATAACTTGCCCATTTGATACATTTTTTCTTCTTCTCATGGCATCTAATATTTGAGCAACAGACATCATATCCATTACGTCAATAATTTGTTTGATTTTTTGAAAAGCTATGTAATAAAAATAATCGTCTTTAATATGTAATTTAGCTAAGGACCACATGATATTACTAAATTCTCTCTGAGGAATGATATCAATTATTTCAATTACTTTGTCTTTCAAATGATTTAAAAATGTTGCATTTCTATAATTAAATTTAGCCATATAATGAACAGCGTTAGTAATATTTACATAAGATAAATTATTAATGAAATTTTTATTATTCATATATTTTAATATATATTTCATAATATTAATGTGTATATTACATTTAGCAAATGAATTTAATAACAAGGTAAAATGATGAGGTTCTAAATCTTTATCATTTAATTTTTTATAATAGTTTTTTGTAAAAAATTTAAATATTTCGTAATTACAAAAATTTATTCTACTCAACATATTTAATATTAAAACAGAATTTACTACACTCAAGTTTTCATGAATATTTTTATCTTTCTCTATCTTATTTAAAATTATTTTAAATATATCCATATAATCGTATAATGCTTCAGAACTTAAAGAATGATCTTTTTTCGTATCACATATATTAAATGAAACATCCTTATTATTTACGTTTGGAAGTTTTTTTAATAATTCTTCTTGCAATATGGTAAATGAACTTAAAATTATTGTTAAGTCAAGGTTGTTGAATTTGTCTATATTTTTAATAAAATATACCTTTATCAAATTAATATTATTGTAATCTCTTAATCCTGAGCGAATTAAATCTAAAAATAATATATATATGTATATATATATATTTATATATAGATATGTATATATTATATGGTAGCATATATATATATATATATATATATACATTAATTATATCATTAATCTTACTATGAAAAACATTGACTACTACATAGGGTGGGATCGCATCCAATCTTTTTATAATATAATTAAAAACTGATGTATTAAAATGAATATCATAAATTTCTGATATATTATATAAACGTATAATTTTATTTATTTGATCAAATGAATATCTATGTACATTGTTTTTAAAAACATCATAACTACATTTTAAAATTTTGGTATCCTTATAATTTTTCTCATTGTATTTTTCGATAATTTTAAGAATTTCATCATTTTCAAACTTATGTATATTCTTTATAATTAAAGACTTTAAGTTATCATTACAATGTTTCGATTCAAAATTATTTCCTTTTATTTTCTTCAAGTCCATAATAGCTGTACTTAACAGCTTCCTCATTATATCACACACAAGTTAAATAAATATATTATATATATAAATATATATATACTACCTATGATAATATGATTAAATGATTTTTCTTTTTTTTTTTTTCTTTATTTCTTATATTTATCCTACATTGTCTTAAATTGTTATATTTGTGAATTACATTAAACTTTTCATACATATATATTTTTTTTTTTCTTATAAGTTTATAAAAATGTTTTTTTTTTTTTTTTTTTTTTTTTTTTTTTAATAATACATATATAAAATGTATATTTATAGAAATTTAAATTAATATAATTTAAATTACAAAATTTTGTTTTCTTTCTTATAATACATTATAAAAATTGATTATTATAAGAAGAAAATAATATATATAATCCCACATATATATATAGATATAATATTTTAATAATATATGTAGAACAATAAAAATTTTTTTTTTTGATAATTTATATATATGTACAGCAATACATATTTATATATATAATAATAAAATGCAATCCTAACTTTTTATAAAATTAAGAATTAAAAAAGAGGGAAAACAAATGAATGAAAAATTTAAATTGCTTCTTTAATTTAAAAAAAGAAAAAGGAAAAAAATTATATAACAATACATTCTATAATTATAATGTGATTATTTATTCAATGGAAAAATTATATAAGTATATATATAATATATTATGTATATATAATATTCTTGTCGCATATTTCAAATTAGAGAAAAATTTACTTTTTATAAAACTGTTTTATATATATCTTATTAAATATTTTAATATTAACATTTTTTTCATTTTATTATTTTCTTAATTGATATTTATTTTTTCCCTTTTCAAATGATATTGACCATATTTAAAAGCAATAATAATCTTTTAATAAGAATTATTAATATATATATATATATATATATATATATAATAATAATTTCTTTCTTCAATAATATTATTATGGATGAATTATTTTATTTATTTATTTATTTTTTTTTTTTTGCTTTCTTTATAATATGTTGAAAGAAGAAAAGAAATAAAAGAACAACATGTATACAATATTGTATAATAATATTTATATTTTTTATAATAATAAAATATTTTTCTCTTTAATAATTTGTATATTTACCTAAATATAACAATTTAAACATTTATTAATGTTTTTTTTTTTTTGGAGAAATACAAAAATAATTAATATATATTATACATATAATTTTATATGTAATATATTTTTTTCATATTTATATGAAATAAATACACATTTTTATAACTCTTAATTTATAAATAATAATTTTTTCGAAATATTATATTGATATATGTATATATATATATATATATATATATAATGTAAATTTACATATATATTTATTCTTTAATACATTTTTTCTAAGTATTATAAATATTGTATAAAAAATGAAATTCCTTAAGGAAGAGTTTGAAGTTTGCACACCACGATAAAAATAAAATAAAATTAAATAAAATAAAGAAAAGGAAGAAAAAAACACATTTATGTATATTATATATGTATTTAATTTTTTTCTTTTTTTCCTCCCAATATATATATATAATATATATTATATCCACCTTTTATGTGAACACATATAAAAGTTATATTATTTTACAATTTTAATATATTAACGTATATTATATTGTATATACTATTTTATTGTATTATTCCATATATATATATATATATATTTATTTATTTATATTTTATATAATTTTTAACTTTTTTTTTTTTCCTTCTTTTCCTTTATTATTATTTTCTGATTTAATTATAAAATAAAGAAATACGTACATAATTATATTATTTAATAATAACATATGTATTTTAATTTAATTTAATTTAATTTAATTTAATTTAATTTTTTTTTTTTTTTTTTTTTTTGTCATTTATAAATACCCTTTAATGTTTTATATAAATTATATAAGAAAAAGAAAATGTTTAACGTTTTTTCAGCAGCTTTTTTAGATAATAATAATATAAATAAAAATGATAATGTTCTAGGAAAAACAATTTTAACAAATGCAAATAATGAAAATGAAAGAACAAAAAATTTAGCATTAAAAGACCGATTAGCTACTGTAAGAAATGTTCAGAATATATTAAATAAGAAAAATATAAATAAGACAGATGAAAACGATGAAAAAAAAACTTTAAATAATAATTTTAAAACAAATACTGGAATAGAAAATACTAAACCAACAATAATTAACGAAAGCACCTTTAATCGTTTTAAAAATTATTCCAGTGTGGTAAATGAAAAACAAAATGAAGAGTTGGAAAAAAAATTAAAGAAAAGAAAAAGAAGGAAAAAACATGTCATTTTAATGGAAAGAATGAAACAAAAGGAAAGGGAAAAAAGAAAACAAAGAAAAATGGAACAAGATCAAAATGGAGAGGAACAATATGATGATGAAGAACATGAAGAGGAGGGTGAGGATGATAATGACGATGAATATGATAGACAAAATAATGAACAGGAAGACCATTTTGAGGATG
Organism: Plasmodium reichenowi; assembly: GCF_001601855.1. Classification (NCBI taxonomy): domain Eukaryota; phylum Apicomplexa; class Aconoidasida; order Haemosporida; family Plasmodiidae; genus Plasmodium; species Plasmodium reichenowi. The sequence goes on along the minus strand of NC_033659.1, from coordinate 1,723,132 downwards.
AAGATTATTATGCTGAAATTGATCATAACAACAACAACAATAATAATAATAATAATAATATTAATAATAGATCTTTTAAATTTAATAGGTCATCAAAAAATAAATATGATGAAAATGATTTTAATAATCATAAAAAAGATAAAGGAGATGATGAAGAATATGAAGACGATGATGAAGAAAATGATGATGGTTATGATGAAGATGGTGGAGGATCTTATAAATATAACAATAATAATTCAAAAGATGATAATACATTCAATAAAAAAAATTATCATTCCTCAGGGAATACAAACAATACATTTAGACATACAACTTCCAGTAATAATAATCATATGAATGATAATTCAAATAGTCAACAAAATATGAAGCCCAAAAGAAAAAGGAGAAAGAAAAAAGAAATGGAAGAATATAGAGCACGCTTATTAAAAGAAAAAATGCATCAACAAAATTCATTGAGCAGTATTTTAAACAAAACTAATAGTTTTAATAAAAATGATAATAATAGTACACAAGAAGAAATTAAAGTAAAAAGAAGAAGAGGTAGACCTAAAGCAAGTGAAGTAGCTGCTATTAATATTATGAATGATAAATTAAAACAAAATGATATAAGAAAATATTATAGCAAAAATAGTGATAATGGATTTATGAAAAAAAATAGTATGAACGAAAAAAATAAAGAACAACAAAATAACGAAGCAAATACTAATGTTTTTAAAATTATTAAAAGTTCAATACAAGAAAATTCTTCTTTTATGAAAAAATCACCAAATGAAATTGTAGAATTAGAAAAAAATTATAAAAATAATATAAAAAAAGGAGTGACATGTATACCTTTAAATTATCAAAGCAAAGGTGGTGCAATGGCTATTATATTAATAGGAACAGATACTACATATGGACCTGTAAAAAATTCCTATGGTTTTATGACTTTTCTTGTATTAGATTGTCATACAAATAATTTTTTTATTGATACAGGAATTAAAAATAACGTTATAGAATGTGAAAAACATATGCAACTTTTAATAAGTCCAGGTGATATGTACATGTTTAAAAATCAAAGTCACGAAATGGAAGCAAGATTATTATTAATTGTTTGTAATAAAATGAATCAACCGTTTGACGTAAAAATGCATATAAAAGACCCACAAATGAACAATGAAAAATAAAAATGATAATCCTAATATATATACAAATGCGTATATATATATATATATATATATACATTTATAGGAACATATTTCATAAAATTAGAAATCCTATATATGTTTTATGTATTTAAAGATTATTTCAATATTTCATCATTTGTTCCACTTTTGTTTAATGTATATAAAATATTTTTGTATCAAAATTTCAATTATATTTTATTAATATATATACTAATATGTTCTATGTTAATTATTCAGGTTTTTATGGTAATTTTATTATTTTTTTTTTTTTTTTATATATTATATATGTCTTTTTTTTTTTTTTTTTTTTTTTTTTAGTTATCAAATAAAAAATTGTATTAAATAAAAATATTTTAATGAAAACAAAATTTTTATTTTATTAATTTTGTTTTTTTAT